>NC_143092.1:4517916-4828125 GCF_061535455.1 Colias philodice
GGACGTATAAAAAAAGACGGACGGTATATCACCTAAACATTGAGTGAAGCCTAGTAATGGCGGCGAAACATCCATGTGTGTGTGCCATGTTGCCATGGCAACAGCTGTCCTGATGACAATGGCGGCTGTATTTTTTTCTATAAATTTTGCCGTAATAATTTTGTCATTAAAACATAAAAGAAATAACTTGCTTCCCTGTGGAATGTAATCCCTTGTGTTTTGTTATTTAAAATTGTACTGTTGCGACACCATTTAACCACGCAAGACGGCATTTTAAATATTTTTTGTGAAACAGTGACGCAGTTAATCAGTCAGTAGTTCACGACGTAATGGCGGCCGACTAGCTTACTATGGTGAGAGTGTGTGCGTGTTTATTGTCTTTACACGATCGCTAGCTTACTACGGTGGCTTCACGTTGTTTGTTCGTAATACGGCGTCCGTCTTTTTTTATACGTCCATGATGTACATAATAACGATTACTAGTATACTTAAATAAGAAAAATTCAGTTTTAAAATTAGGATTCAAAATATTTTACATGTTAAAATTAAAAAAAAAATACGAGTAAAATAAAATAAAATAACAGCACTGATTTAAATAATTTATTTCAAACTTAAATCTAATCAAAATACAATATCTTCTATAAAACAAATACGAATCACGATATCAATACGTCATAGACCGGGAGATACTGACACAAAATTTCGAGTCATTTGTAACAGGATGGCGGTTCTACAGGGGTCTTAGTACGCAATGACAAAAAGAAAAACGATGGCGTGAACGCTGGTACCGGCGGCTTAGTCGCGTGGGCGTTAGTCGAACTCGTCGGAAAATAGCGAAAGTCAAACGATTTGTAACAGTATGGCACTTATTTTTCCTGTAAGTTTGAGGATCAACAAATATAAATACAAAATTTCAAAAATCTATGTGTTGGAAATCTTCACTTATATAAATTAATAATAAATTAAGTTTTCAAGTATGACAGCACTTTTTCCCCCTACTAGAAGTATGGCAAATATAATAATGGTCACATTTTATCAAATACTCTCCAAAAATCCAAATGCAATACTGGTACAAAAAGTTTGGCGAAATAAAAATTTTTTGCAGATTTTCGGCGGTATGGCGACCATTTGGAATCGTCCGAAAAGTATGGCATGGCGATTTTCGTAAATGGCTGCACGACGATAGTTACCTGTGCAAAAGTTAGCCTGGTACAAATGGTTGAATGATTGTTTTATTTAAATCAACACATTCGCGTCGGTATGGCGGGCTGTAAGTCACACCGGAAAAGTATGGCATGACACTACCGCCTACTACTTTTTTATGGGCTATCGGCAAATTCTAAAATTTTTGTGTTACAAATCGTTTGACTTTCGCTATTTTTCCGACGAGTTCGACAAACGCCCACGCGACTAAGCCACCGGTACCAGCGTTCACACCATCATTTTTCTTTTTGTCATTGCGTACTAAGACCCCTGTAGAACCGCCATCCTTGTTACAAATGACTCGAAATTTTGTGTCAGTATCTCCCGGTCTATCAGAAAAATTCAATAACGAAAGGATGCCACTATAAATATTGACTCGCTCTGTAAATCCAAACAAATCCACACATCCAAGGCCACGAGTGTATGCTCTATCCAGGGAGAGATTTGTGAGGACTTTATCATACATACCATACAGAAACATTCCGTAGCTCAGATAAATATTTTTACTTCAAAGATGTGCCAATACAGTGGATTGCAGTTTCAAATCCTTTTAAATTTTGCTTTCTTATAAATAACCTTAAATACCTCTAGAGTAATCTGTATCAATAATTAAAACCTCGAAGTATATACATTACAATATTTAATATTTATTGCTTATTTTGAGTTGTAGAATTTAGTTTTCATTCTGTACTGTTTAATGTGAATAGCTTTATTTTATAATTTTTAAATGTACAATCTATCTTACCTCTACAAGCACAGGATATTTTGCTTATCTTATCTTTTACACTTCGATGTAGTTAAATGTCTAAAAAATATAATAACCAAAATTTACTAGGCATTTTTCACAAACTTAAACACAGAACTGTTAATTTGATTCGAACACACGTTAAGTAAGGCCTGAGATTGCAGTCACAGGCTTTAATTGCGAGCAAGCTCAGCTCTAAGTATACTTAATACTTATATGTCTCCATAATCAATATTCTGAGCATATTTCAATGACTACACTCTGGAGAAATATGTGCACACTCAGCCTCTAACCACGATGTATTAAAGTGGACTTGTAAGTTATGTCTCATTTCAATCCTTGGCATTTATACCCTTGTCATGAGGTAATAGAACCCACAGCTTTAATCGAAGGAAATTGGTTTGGAATGTGACTGTAATAATTAGGTACTTTATATATTTTACACACTTTTATAAGCTTTTTAAATATTACATTCCTACTAAGTAGTAACTACACTATTTCATAATAGTACGTTCGACCTACCTATGTATTTTCAGTGTATATTCCTTTTGCATACCAAATTATTTACACTAAATTAGTTTGGAAGTTTTTGTGGGAAAGAACAACAAACATACCATCCATCCAAACAAAACTTTTGGACGCGTAGTGTTAGGAGCTTTTCTTCAATATAATGTTACATTATTTAATAATTTTCGTATACATACCTTTATATATTTTAGAGTTTTTATGTACCTATGCATAATGAAAACGTATGATAAGATTTAGGCGTAATAACAGTAATATGATATATTATATAATTCAGTTCAAAATAAGCCCCTACCTGTTTTAGGATGTGGTTTGTTAAATCTATTTGTTTGTTTATAAAAACTATCTGAATAAAATCATTTTAATATTTTAATGTAGAGCTTCACTCCAGCATTATTGGATAACAAAAACACGGTAAACATTCAAAATCATAAACCGTTCATTGAAACAATAACAAAACCAACAAGCCAATTATCGTAAGCGTAAAAATATAAACAAAAATGAGGTCCGTTAGTAAAATTTATATTTTTAGATTTAATTCCAAGTGTGATATTTCCGTAGCCAACCAGCCAGGTGTGGTGAGCCGGGTCGCCGGAGACCCACGTAGGCGACGCGGGTCAACTTTTTACGGTCTACTTAATAATATATTAACGTTTACTGCAGACTTATGTCGGGTTGGAATTTTGGGTTTTGAATAATGGAAGCTTTAACATATCTATGTTATGTATTTTGCTTTGGAAAACCTTTGCGAATTGTTTAAATATTTGGTAATGTTTCAAATGGCACAACATTCCATTGAAGAAAAGCCCTTAACATTGTAATGAAGTCGTACAAACTATTATAACAATGAATATTACCAAAAAGGTAAGGATTTTCAATCAAACATCAGACCTATTCTTCGTAAAAAGGATACAACAATATTGAAATGTATTGTAAACATCAAAGTCTTATTGCTAAAGGTATAAATAAATCTATTTCACCGTAGCTCCTGCGAAACATCACCATCACATTTGATGATATTACAAATATTCGCTCGGCTGCATTGCATTAAAGATTAATAAAAATAAAATTGGATATCTGCCCTTACATACTCCGATTAGAAGTCAGATATACGACTCCTACCTCTTGAGTTCTATTATTAATGGTAAATAAGCATGTATAATTTTATTGGATCCGTATATATGGATGGAAAGCAGAAAACTTGGTAACGAACAAAAATAAGAATATTTTCCTACAGGTAGATAATATGCAATAAATAAGTTTGGAAGTATTTAGTACGTACTGTATTATATTATCTACATGTAAATCATCATTTTACTACTTAGGTACTGTATTGTATTTACATATAAACATAAGTATAACTAAGATAAATCCAATATAATTTAAAGACGATTATCAGAGGCTCAATCGTCATAATACGCATATTAGACCGGGAGATACTGACACAAAATTTCGAGTCATTTGTAACAGGATGGCGGTTCTTCAGGGGTCTTAGTACGCAATGACAAAAAGAAAAACGATGGTGTGAACGCTGGTACCGGTGGCTTAGTCGCGTGGGCGGTAGTCGAACTCGTCGGAAAAATAGCGAAGTCAAACGATTTGTAACACAAAAATTTTAGAATTTACCGATAGCCCATAAAAAAGAAGTAGGCGGTAGTGTCATGCCATACTTTTCTGGTGTGACTTACAGCCCGCCATACCGACGCGAATGTGTTGATTTAAAAAAAACAATTCAACCATTTGTACCAGGCTAACTTTTGCACAGGTAACCATCGTCGTGCAGCCATTTACGAAAATCGCCATGCCATACTTTTCGGACCATTCCAAATGGTCGCCATACCGCCGAAAATCTGCAAATTTTTTTTTTCGCCGAACCATTTGTAACACTCTAAATTTTTTTTTCAACAACTCCTGAATGATTATAAATAGAAGTGTGATAATGCCATACCTGTGGGAGGTGGCGAATGTGTATAAGATTTTTTTTATGGTATGATTTTATTCGTATTTTGAACGATTTGTAGTATGGCATTAATCTTTCCTATAAGTTTGAGGTTCGACAAATATAAATACAAAATTTCAAAGATCTAGGTGGTAGAAATCTTCACTTCTATAAATTAATAATAAATTTATTTATGAAGTATGGCAGCACTTTTTCCCCCTACTAGAAGTATGGCAAATATAATAATGGTCACATTTTATCAAATACTCTCCAAAAATCCAAATGCAATACTGGTACAAAAAGTTTGGCGAAAAAAAAAATTTTTGCAGATTTTCGGCGGTATGGCGACCATTTGGAATCGTCCGAAAAGTATGGTATGGTGATTTTCGTAAATGGCTACACGACGATGGTTACCTGTGCAAAAGTTAGCCTGGTACAAATGGTTGAATTGTTTTTTTTTAAATCAACACATTTGCGTCGGTATGGCGGGCTGTAAGTCACACCGGAAAAGTATGACATGACACTACCGCTTACTTCTTTTTATGGGCTATCGGTAAATTCTAAAATTTTTGTGTTACAAATCGTTTGACTTTCGCTATTTTTACGACGAGTTCCACTAACGCCCACGCGACTAAGCCGCCGGTACCAGTGTTCACACCATCGTTTTTCTTTTTGTCATTGCGTACTAAGACCCCTGTAGAACCGCCATCCTGTTACAAATGACTCGAAATTTTGTGTCAGTATCTCCCGGTCTATATTGCTTCAACGCTGCAGCAATATTGTTTAGCAGGATTGTTTGAACATGAACTGCAATGGATTATAATATTGCTATAGATAAGCAGAGGAAACTATGAATGGATTTCTATTAACTACTATACTAACTACTATAGAATAGGTTATGTCGCATGACCCCTTCTGGGAATTCTTGCACGCTCTATTATCTATTTACTCTGCATACAGCTTTTATCATCCATGAAATATCGGATGCACTGCGTAAACTGACAAGTCTGTATTGAATATCTTTATTTTTACAGTAACATACTCGTATATGTTGTATAGAGTATAGACTCGTATATAGAGTCTATACATATACCTAAACAAACAAACAAACAAAAGTAAATATAAAAAAAAAACCTACAACACTCAAACTCATACCCAAACCACAGTATTACAATATTATTTAGGAAATATTGTAATACTGTGCCCAAACTCAAAAGTCCTTTTAATTACGTCGTTAAAAACTTAAATAAGTATTGGTAGATATTATATGTATTATAATAAAGACTTAAAAGTGAAGAAAAGTTTCAATAAAAAGTAATATATTTATATTATTAATTTTCCTGTGAGACAATGCCTCGGTTTGTTAGAACACTGTTCTGTGGTTAGAACGCTTGTAACATAATGAACAACGTCATATAAGATTAGCGCAAAACTAATGACTTGTGGCAAATATAAATGGGATGAGATGGCGTTTAAAATTTCTTGTAATATTTACGAGCCAACATATTTCATAACGGTAATATTAATAAGATGGATTGATTTATGTTCAACAAACAAAAAAATATTATATGATTTTGGCGTGACAAAATATGTTTTGGTTTTCGTTCCACAATTTCTAGTTATCAGTTTGCGTTTGTATAGTCGAATTGCGTAGACTGGAAAATCGGCCTTAATTCACAGCACGAGAACCGAGCATTACAAAGCTAAGCAATACAGCCACACTCGGAAAGTTTATCCCAAGTTCTAATGATACAAGAGCATTTCGAGAACTTGAAAATTATTACACAACTCACAGATTTGTCAAAGCATAAACCTTTGTATAGTTTTGTGTTATATACGGTTCCAATTAGCTGAAGTAATGGAACTCGGAATTGAACTGGCTCAAAACGTTTGTGCTAGAAACAAGGTTGAAAATCACTTCGGAGCAACAATCATGTAGAATGGATTAGCGTTTCAGAAATTGTTTTCGTTTAATTCGTTGATGTCATTACGCAGTATTCTACTTGGTTTAACTTTACATTAAGGCATCGAAAACGTTTTCACGGTTTTTATATCTGGAAATGCGATTTATTCATCTATATGTCCATGCCTTTAATTCTAAACGTACTCTCGTAAAATCAAACAAGATTATAATTACTTCACTGTATTGAATTAATTTTGATTGTGTGTCATCGGATTTTTTTTCTATTATGGATGGTTCTGTGATAAAATTATATTGTTAATGATTTTAAACAAATTTATTTAGAATTATGAATTGTAATATGAAATAATGGGTATACCTACTTAATAAGCATTTTTTTTATATTGACAGTATATATACTAATATAGAACTAACTAAACAAATTGCAGATTACTCATTGCAGCTACTATCATCAAACATTTAAATTATTGCATTTTAAGTCTAAGAGTATATACAAGGAAAATTGTAAGAATCAAAGGGTTAACAGACAAATGAGAAGACTTAATTCACAATTTTGGTAATGCTCCTCAGTTCCGGGTAAATTAATCGTTTTGAAAAATGCCCTTAACTGACCTAAACGGTCCATTTCGCACCGCAAACTCGAAATAATTACGTAGTATAATTCAAGTACGCAAGAGGAATGCTTGACATTAATTTTAATGTTCGTATTGTTCTAAGTCTAAAAAGTTGGGACCCTCCTTTTAAGTGAGCTCTACTGATGAAATTATTTTTCCACTTATTTATCGTCAACTGTGATAAATTTGTAACATTCTCAGGGTGTATTACGGAGTTAATTCATGACGGCATTTGTATCGAGTATTTTTATTTTACTTTAAAATGAGCTTTGTTTTTAATGTATTTAGCGGAGGTAGCTGGCATTTGAAATAGCGCTAGCTGGCATTTAAATGTTTTTGCTTATTCATTTTATGTCTGGAGTAAAGTTTCAAAGCTATATATAATGAGCCAGTTGATTTCAATACCCATTTTAGAATTTGTTGGATAGTTATATTAACTTTATACTAAAAATAATTTAATGTGACATTTTCTAACTATTATTTTAAATCATAGTCCGGAGCAGTGGCACCGTTAAGTATTATTTTACAAAAGCAACAAGCGTTATTCATAGTTTTCCATACTATATTTACCTACCAACATTATATAAATAATGATTACAAGAATTGAATAAAATTCGTATTTTAAATTAAATATTTGTTTAAAAAACAAAAAATATTATTACTTCCATACTAATTTACCTACAATTAATGATCGGAAATTTTCATTCTGCAAATACTGAATAACTGCAATACCTTATACCTAAGTATGTTTATTTTGGAATAAATACATGATAAGTACTAGTTTTTTTCCACAGTTAGCACGTACTACGAATAATTAATCAATAAACTATATTTTAAAAGCTGGTTACAATCATACAACAGTAATAATGAATGCGGTTACACATATTATAACAACGTGTAACACAAGGACGCATTCAACCGCAAGTAGTAACTGTCTATAACGATATTTGCTCACGTGTTGATGATTCAGCCCTGTAAATCATTATTTTAAAATATTCATATCATCATCATCATCATTAACAGCCCATGTTTGTCCACTGCTGGACATAGGCCTCAGTCATGGCACGCCATATAAAATATTCATATACGAAAACAAAATTTCAATAGACATCATTTTGTGAAATTTCTTTATGCAATTTTTATATTGTATAAAATTTCGCATCGAATACTCCGGCGTAATTTCAACTGTAAGTTTCAGTTTTAGTATGTCTTGTACTTTATTTTCAAGAAGCAGAGTTTAAAAGTTGGTAACTTTGTTTGTCATCTTTGAAACTATTGGATGTTGAACTATTGAACATTATTGCTTCGACAAAATGTGTCGTATATTTTATTTCTAAATAGCTTAGGCTCAGATGAGAAGATCTACAAGCAAATAATTAGGCTTTGTCAAAAAGTGTTCAGTCTATATTATTATAACCTTTACTTTTATCACTGGTAGAGATTTCGTTAGTCTTCACGTATTTATTACATTTATAGCATATTTTAGAATAACCATCAGGTTTTACATATAGGCGTCATTAAAAAATCGGTCAGAGCAGATCCGAGTTTTGCCTCAAATTCTACAAGGGGAATACGATGCGAATTACCAGGAATGGAAGAGCGACAGTAAGAAAGAAGTTCTTATTACTGTCACCCTATATTCTTTGATTCTAAATCCTCTTTTAGAAACAAAACTAGCTGTAATGCATATCTTCATGCTTTTCACTTTCGAATATATATAGTTACGTAAGCGTGTTAACGTCACTATGCATTATTATAATATGATTTACTAACCACTAATCTCCTAATTTAGCTAATCCACTGCACATGGTAGACATATGGTATATAAATCAAGTGAGAGTACAATAATTTTGATGAGCGTGGGTTGGGCGAGCTCATCGTAACACCAATTTGTAAGACGACACCTGTGTCTTACTCTTTTGTTATGTACCTGCTCGTGACATCGAATAAATGGGGCTAGATTTTTTGGACTCGCTCAGAATTCTGGCGATAATTTCTTAAATAGAGTATGTTTTGAGGATTCAGTTAATATAGGTAGATAAAACTTATGTTGTATTATTTACTAGTTTTTGATTTTACGTGAGTATTATGTACATTAAGAAATTAAAGACTTTTTAATGGATTTTAAACGCGTCCCCGTGACCTGCACGCTCGCTGTAAAGTGTTCGAAACGTCGGGAAAATAATATAAAGAATAAATAGCGTTTAAAATCTGTTAAAAAGTCTTTAATTTCTTATGTTGTATTTCTAGATTGAAAATACTTATAAACATTCCTATGATATTCTGAATCGGAGTTTGTTTTGAGGAAAACATTATTGTGTTTGTCCCCATCATGCAATACTAAAAAAGAATCTTTATAATTTGGAAAGCCGATGTATATTCTAGGACTAGAAACATATTGTAACTACCTTTAGCCTTATCTTTGTTCGTACCATGCGTGCAAAACCGCGAGTCGAAGGTAATTAATTAATATGGTAGTTCAAATATAACTTAAATATGATTTACTTTTTCACGGAGGAATAAAATAAACTATACTTTATTTTACAGAGCATCTATAGATATATTTATCTAGGTAATTTATTGATATTTAAAATCGGTATGTAATTAAACTCTTTCTGATTTCTTATTTTCACCAATGACAACCGCCCACGGTAGCTGAATAAAAAATAGACTGTAGTAATTAGTATCTTTTAAAATAATTATATTAGCTTAGTTCTTGTATTTTAAAAATATTCATACATATTTCCACGAATCGAGTAATTCAACAAAAGGTTTTATTTGTGTATTTACTCATATTTTTATACAATAATACATCCGTATTGGCTCCGGAAATGTATTGTGTACAATTTAAATATAAATAAATTTACTACCGGACCTATATCGGCCTTATATTAAAAGCGAGTTGACGCTCAGTAAACAAACTCCATTTAATAACAGTGCAACTTTACAAATGGATCAATACGAATATATGAGGAGCAAGTAAAGTCGATGAAACAAATACGTTTTATAATTCAAAACCATTACGCCTATGGTGGCGACTCTAACTGTGTAGATTACTATTTTTTTAATCCAGCTATCTACGTCATGTTTTAAACATACAAAACTTACTGTGTGTATTTTAGTATTGGTTAACTATACAACATAATATTGCTGAATTAATTAACGAAAATATAGCAATTATTACATTATCGGTAGTAATATATGCCGAACAACAGGGCTTCGCATCCAGATTTTGCCAAAATGAATATCGTTCAATTTTAAAACCATCTCGTCCTTTGTGATGCTTCAAGTCACTCTTATGGCTTTATCTGGTTAATTACTAATTAGGTAGCTTTGCTTTTCGCATAATTCCCTAACCTTTGTAGCAAACGTTGCGTTGATTACAATTCCAAAAAATGCCACTCGCTTATTATGATATATTTGACAGAACATTTCAAAAACCATTATCAGTTTAATTAAGAAAGCAATTAGAAATATAATCACGTATATATCAGTTCAACATTTCAGTGATTAACGTTTATTGTTTAGCAAAAACATTATGGAAGGTTATGACAAGACAGAAACGGTAAAAGATGAATGGCTAACAAAAACTTTATCTCGCGTTCTCGGAGGCGCTGGCTGGAACAAATAGGAACCTGCAAAGAAGTAAAACAAATGCCTTCCTGGAATCATCCTTATAAGAAAAAGGAGATATATTTTCATTGTGCGCATATTATTTTGCTACGTTATTAAATTCTGTATGATGTGTGATGCTACGTTGTACTTTAGTTGTTTAGTTAACAAGTTTTAAAGGATTGTTTCATTATGCTTTCACGTAATCGTAATGTAAAAAAATAATAATTAAGTATCCGTATCTGAAATTTTCACTTTGGACTTAGGGCTCTTATGAATTAAATTATGTGATTTCCTAATAGCAAAGAAGAATCAATGTAAAGGTTATGAAAAAAAAATATACTAAAATTACTCAGATAAGAGCTAAAACTGTATCACTCGAATATTCCTCTTTAGGTTAGAATCCTGAACATTTATCAAAAATCATTCAACTTTATTTTCCCATGTTTTGTAAATTCAATGCTTCAACGATAAAAAATACTTTGGTACCCGAATTTCAAAGCGTTAACACCAACCAAGAATTCTTTTGTCCTGTAAAATAAAGTAACCGGGCGGTTCGGGGAACACGAACGAAAAATCACATCGACTATATAACCAAAACTTAAACATTTTAGCAGCACTTTGAGTGGTGAGATAGGAATTTATTTACGTAAGGACATCGCCAAAACAATCTAAATAATATTTAACACCATCAAAAATGTTCGCTCCATTGACAGGGATCAACTGCGCACCTTTTCCCCTGGTGTCCGTTTTAGCTCTTTTCATGATAAAAAACCTCGATCTTCTTAAAGTATCCAAACGTATCCATATTCACAATAATAATATACCTATATACAATTCAAGTTGATTTTTACAATCTCTATACTAGCAATCCAATGTTTCCAATATCGTCTACCTATGAACAACATGCAATCCGCAGCCTCACTGACCGTAAAGCGGTAGCAAAAAATATTGCTATTAATTTCATAAGCAGACGTTATTAAAAACTCAAGTCACCGTCTCATAATGTGCCCCGAGTCCCGACGCACTGACCTGTCGACGCATTTCACGCTGAGACAAGTTTGAACAGCATTCGGGTGACATGAGCGAACATCAAAGGAACCAAACCATTGTTGGAGTGGCACATTTTGTTGTACGTACCTAATCTCAATCGGGTTTTTATTGTACCAAGCCTTGATTGAAGAGATGTTTGTTTTGTTTGTAGTACGAATGTTTGGGGAAACCAGCCATCTATGATTATACTTTATAGCGAAAAAGGTGTGGTTCCAAAAACTTGTAAAACACAAATTTATTTAAGAATATTATTTTCTATTTCTTTCAAGATCTCGATACATTCTGGAATACCTATCCTGATCGTTGTGATAAAAATGTTTGTCATTTTTATTTCTGTGCGCTTTACATCTAGCTATGTTTAAAGATAATAAATGTTCACATAATTATCTTTAAGGGAAAAAAGGTTATTGTAAATTTGGGTTGACCGCCTCATTTGTCTGGGAAGTAAGTTGGAGTTACAACCAGGAAGTTTTCATCCCCCGAGGAAAACAAAAATATAGACGGCCACAGAGGGAGTTTACTGTCAGCTCGAATTCATTACGAAACCTCGTTGTCTGCCATTTTTATTCTAGAGAAAAGAGGTTCACTGGTTAGTAGAGCACGTTGACTTTAAATACTCTTATTTAAAATCTGACCTTTTTATGGTATTGTTTTGTACATTTTAATATTAGGAGTACCCGTGCAATTCATCGTGGTATTAACGTTTTTATTCATTTTTCTGTTCCACTATCTAAAACTTAATTTATGTAACCTCTACTAGGGTTTTTTTCTTTGAGTTAGATGAAAGAAGCATCACAAAACGAACGCATATTTCATAAAATGTATAAAATACAGTGGCACACTTGGACAAGGAATAAAATGAAATAATCGGACAGATGGTCCGTTCAGAAATCATAAAGCATGTCAAGGTCGCTGCTTGAAATAAGGAGGCTGTAAAAATCACTTTACAACCTATTGCTGACAGAGTGGAATTCCGCTAACGACCCGGACCGCCTTAAACGAGGGCGCAAACGACACTTGTAGTCAAAGAAGTGCTTAAGGTTTTACGCGACTTGGTTTCTTGTACACGAGATGTTTATTGACGGCAAATACCTTTGAAACGCAATTGTAGGTGTGTGAAATGTGTTTAACATGATTACAGTGGGAATGATGCACGGTTTTGCAACGAATCTTCGAGATTTTGAATGTTAGACGAAACAGTTATTTAACAAATAACAAATATTACTAAACTGAACTTTAACGGGAAAATAAATCAGTCTCCTGTCTATACCCTATTACATCTCGAATTTAACAATTAAGCTCTAACGATGCTGAAGGGGAGTTGTCTTTGTAATTTTGGGCAAAAAAATCTCCCTCAAAAAGTTACGGCAGCTCCGTTGTCTAATTAGAAATAGAAAACTGCCATTCGAGTCAAATTACGCATAAAGACTTCACGAATATTTTTACCGAATAAATAGAACCCATTCAAATATGCTCAAATTCTATAATTCAACAAAAGTACAACGTAGTAATTTTTTTGAAGACCTCAATCAGCATTTATTTTATTTTATTTTTATCCGCGAAAATAGGCTCTAGATCCATTTATTTTATAATATGCAAGAAAGTTTCTTTATAATTCTTCTTATGAAGCTCATTTATTGACACAATTTTGAGAGTGCGTTTTAACTCCATTACTCAAAATGTAACTTATGGTTTTTCACTTATAATACCACAAGTGCTTCAACATTATCGGGTATTTTCCGATAGGTTCGTTGCAAACAAATGAAGGAGTCAAGTTTTTAGTCAAGGTTAAAAAATCACGAGCGCGAAGTGCGAGTGATTTTTCCTGAAAAACTTGACGACTTTATTTGTTTGCAGGGAATCTTGAGGGAAATGCCAGATAATTTTGAAGCTCGTGTGGTATTCGGAAGATTATTTTTCCGTCCCAAATGTCGGCCAATAATTTCACAATTGAATTGAACCTGTCAGTTTGACGTCAACGACCAGAGAAAAATTTCAAAAAATTATCAGTATAATACCATGTAGGTTGTACCACGTGACGTCGAATGGTGCAATTCTATTGGTCGATATTTGGGTCGGAAAAATAATCACTTATAATACCACAAGAGCTTCAAAATTATCGGGTGTTTTCCGATAGGTTCGTTGCAAACAAATGAAGGAGTCAAGTTTTTAGTCAAGGTTAAAAAATCACGAGCGCGAAGCGCGAGTGATTTTTCCTGAAAAACTTGACGACTTTATTTGTTTGCAGGGAACCTTGAGGGAAATGCCAGATAATTTTGAAGCTCGTGTGGTATTCGGGAGATTATTTTTCCGTCCCAAATGTCGGCCAATAATTTCACAATTGAATTGAACCTGTCAGTTTGACGTCAACGACCAGAGAAAATTTTCAAAAAATTATCAGTATAATACCATGTAGGTTGTACCAACGATTAAAAGTTTTTAAAAAGATAAATCCATTTTCTGAATTACATGTACAATGTACATACAAACATTATCACTGAATTCGCTTATGATTAATGGTCCAAGCATATTGCTGAATAAGAACTTACTCAAACTACTAGAAACTAACTTATAAATTATTCGAAATTTTCCAAGTCATGGTATAAGCATGCTTGTACATTCCGGGGGAATATTCACAAGGGTATTTCGAAAACATAATAGTGGCAATCCATCACTCCGCTTTATTTTATTGCCTCTTATTTATTACGTTTTCTTTTGTTATGCAAATAAGATTCAAACCAATTGTAATGCTGCTTTTAGTTTAGTAAAAACAATATCGCAAAGCTATCGTTATATATGGGCATTAAATGTAGGTTAAAAATAATTCCGTGAAAAGAAAGTCATACGAGATATTGGTAGATCGTTTATCATATCATTTATTGTATCTTCTATCTGTGCTTCTAAATAGCTCGTTTTATACAGGACGCGGATGTTACAAGTTACCACAATAGGATATATTATTGTATTGTCGACACCTCGACAATACGTCTATTTAAGACAAAATCACTTCATAAATATATGTAAAACCCAAGAGATTTCTAAAAAAGGTTTCCTTTAAATACCCTTTTTATCACCCCAGAATAGCTTTTATTTAGCTATAAATTTATGAACAGAGAAGACAAGCTTTTTACAAAGTTATTTTAAAGTAATACTAAAACCTATAAAAATGCCACTAACTTTTATTAATCTCACATCTCAGCTGAAGCGTCAACTTTCTTTAATAAACAACTTTCGATATCATGAGTTCCGTAACAGTATTCTTCCTGAAAGGTACTAAACTTTATTTTATGTCTGTTTTACGTTTCCCTGAAGACGTAGTAATTGTTAGATAAGCTATCTTGTAAACTCTTATTAAACGCCTTACATTCTTTCGCCAATTCGGCACTAATTTCCTTAAGGGATACCTATTTAGAATATTTCTTTTGTTACTTAAAAGTTTAAATAATACAAAACAAAAAGAGGTTACAAACGAAAAGTTTAGAATATAGATAGCTACCTTTTTACCTTATTTAAACGAATTAAAATGGTTGAATCTTTGAATTTAACATCCGAAATGTAAATGTTACAAACATTTTGCAGGAAAATTAAACAAATTGTAAGAGCTAATTAAAATCAGATGAATTTTTAAAACAAGTTTTTCACTTAAAATTGTTTGACTGATTTCGCTTAACGGGTCAACGATTTTGCGAAAAGGTTTGAAATATTTAACAGGTATGCTTTTATTAAACGATTTTGAAGTTGAAAAGCTCTTGAATTGGGCAACTGCTAATTAAAGATAAGATGTTAAAAAAATGTTGGTACTGAAATTCCAGTACGTACATAATACAATATGTTCAAAAAATGCAAAAAATAAAATATGCATTGGAAAAGTTCGCACCTTGTTAAACTAAGCGCTAACTATCTAAAAACAAATTTAAAATGAAAAATACATATTGTTGAAAACATTTTTTAGGGTAACATGAAACGTGATCAAGTTGTTAATGGCTTTTTCAACTTACAAATAAAAATTTGTGAATAACAATATGCTTATAGATATTTCGTATTATTATCTATATACTTTTATAAATAACTTAAAATTTTTAAAACATGTTTTGCTCTGCCTGTTTAATTTTTACAGTAGTTATAAATTACAGGTGAATTCAGGCTATCCACATTAGAAATATTATGTGTTTATGATTTGACAGTAGATATCTACATTTTCGTTCGTTCCAGTTTTTTTTTTATTTTGAGCCCGCTTTGAGCACTCTAATTTGTTCAAAGAAAAATTGTTGGCCCAGTATATCTACATAATATTATAAAAAAATTGTTTCTATGTATAATCGTAAACAATTCATTTAATCCTGTGACGATCTTCAACAAAGACTTCTGAGTTGGTACGACCAGGGTACTAATGACGAAACCCGGGTGCTAATAAAAAATATCAATGTGAATATTAAAGTGATGTTTTCAATAATTCACAAAACTTCAATTATTTTCCACCATACGTCGACCACAGTGCCATTATATTAAATCTCGATATCTTTTCAGGTATAACTAAACGCTTGGTCGGAAGCACTTGTCATTTTCACTTACCTTGACGAGGGTACACCGCTCTTTTGAAATTCCTCCTACCCTCATTTTCTTACCGCAATATTTCAAAATACCCTGCACTTAAGTATGATTTGATTCTTTGTCTCCTTTTAATGGATATATTTTGTTCATAATTAAGTGGATGCTAGCTAAATAGTGTACGGTTACAATATAAGTTTTTGTATGGAAAATAATTGTATATAAATTGTATATAGATTTATAGTAAATTAGATAAATTAGAATCCATTTCTTTTACTCTTACATTACACCTTAAACCTTTCTGACTTTTTAGTCTTTGGGAAATAAAGAACATATACCGACAAAAGTAAAGAAAGGTCGTAATGGATGACTTTCATACAGGGATTTGAAACTTTCATCAATTTGACAAGACATCTTGATGCATATGGGATCCCCGATGGCAAAGTTATGGTGTCATAAATTAGAGAAGAGCTGCCAGAGTGGCATCGTAAGGCATAAGTCGAATAAAAAATCGTAAAGAATCTGTTCAAACACAATTTTATTAACATAGTAAATAATCAAATGTAAAATGCCGATTTCGATAAGCTCTTCATCCCATTATGGAACATTAAAGTCGGTTGAAATCATATTATGATACATGAAGTAAACCGTTAAGAAACTTTATAAATTATTTCCCGGTATTTGAACAATTCCAAATCCTAACAAGATCGTGCTTGAACTGATAATTACTTCACAGCAAACTTGCTTCTAAGAAGCTTAGAGAGATTCTAACGAGGATATTTAAAGAAAGAGTTTACCAGCGTTTAAGTTAGAATTATTTTCAACTAATGTCTCAACATTTCGCTTTCTGTAAAATATTGTTTTTATTGTAACGTGAACGTTTTGCAAATATTTTGCTCGGTCATGCTCATGCAGACTGCGTACCGACCATTTGTTATCGTGTTTTACAACGTGACGTATTTTTGGCATTCGTCATACTTTTATCCTATATAATAGCCACAATAATTTTCAATTCTTTGAATCATAACCGAAAATATTTTCAGAATATTATACAGTAGGTAAGCAAGGATAAAATACAGTGGCACACTGAATAAAATGACATAATCAGCACAGTTGGACGTTCAATCATAAAGCATGTCAAGGTCACGTCACGGCTTGAAATAAGGAGGCTGTAAAGTCACTTTACAATTCTTAATAATCACACACTTATCATAATAGTAAGGAAAAATACTTATGTTAGTTATATATTATATTAGGCAGTGCATCAAAGTTATAAAAAAATATTATAAAGTCTAAAAAAATTAACTTTAAATGTAACATTACAAAGAATACCCCACGATTATAAAGTTACGAAGATAACTAATTGATTCTCATAAAGCTGAATAAAGTTTAATTCCGAATTACAAAAAGTAATTAGCGAAGCTTGCACGAAATAATCTGAAACAATCAAATACATTGCAAATTGCAATCAATAAATATTTTCCATAACTGGTATTCAAATGAAGGTAAATATTTGCATAACACAGGCTTTAGCGAAAGCAAATATTATATTGGAGCAAAATGTTAACTTTGTAAACATATTTGTATTAACAGCATTTATGTATGTTCGTGTAAATCTGACGTCGAGACGTATTGTTTTATATTTGAATAAAATTATTTATGATATGAAGCCGTCATAAGCACACAGGTCGGCAAGATGTAAATGTTGAGATTTAATAGCCAATAGGTGTCTTATTATCATATGATCAATACAATTGAATCAATTTAGTATTAGAAATATATCTTTCGTAAGTAAATATATGAATTCAAAAAGGATAAAGGCTTGTGTACATACAAATAATTATTAGCGAGAAATTCAGGAATGGGTTTCAATAACTTGATATTATAAAGGAGCGTTTGCAAAGAGAACTCTTTAATGCGAACACAAATACGTCAAAGCTCTCTTAAATCCTATCTCCTTTTTAAAATCATATTGAACGAGGATTATTGGCTTATAAATCAGCTTTTCCTGTCTGTTTACCTAATACTCTCGAGAAATTATGTTTATTTTGAAAAATATTAATCTTTTTATCAGAATAGCAACGATCTTTACTTTGAATGTTTTTGTATTGTTTGCTTCTTTCTCTCTGTTATAATACCCTGCAACTGATCCTGGCCTTTTAGTTATTTATTTCTATTATTACAACATTGGCTAGAGCAATTTAATAGAACCTAACAGTATTACTACTGTTAATAAAAAAATCCAACCAATTCAGTTCTCATAAAATATAGACAAGACACTCTTAAGTCTTAGAAGATTTAAATTAATAAAGAATGTTTGTATAGTTTTTCAATAAACCTACAATATTATTTATAACATTGTATACAAATAGACTTATAATTAATTTAGCCAGTAGCCTAAATTAATTACTACCACATTTCCGTCCCATAGTACATAATATATGCTAGGATTTTACATAACTTTCGAGCGATGTAACTTTAGCATGCATGAGCCAACAAATTAAACATTTAGATGTGGTCAGTTTGAATTCTGCCTCAATTTACATTTAGCTTCGGGCTTTATACGGACAGTTAGCAAAAGTATATAGTTACCGTTCTTAATTAACGATGACGGTAACATTCATGGGATTTTTTAGGGCTTCAACCTCGTTAACAATTAAAAACTTTAAACAGTCCATTATTTAAACAACTAAGAAAATAATTCCTTGTACACAGTGAAGGAACTTTGTTTTACAACTGTAGTAAGATAGGGAAAAAAACAGCATAGGTTAATTTACTCTAGGAATTCTGCTTTAAATCTTTTCTTCACTTAATTATTGATTTGCATATCAAATATCTATAAACTAATGCTTTTATTACATACATTTATTTGGATTCGAATTCTATTACAGATACACTGACATCGTATAAAGTTAAGGGACATTCAGAGGGCGCACGTTCCTTGCCGCTAGGTTTAAAGTGAATGTCGATAATCTCAATTCAGCCAAGTTCGGTCGCTATAAACACTCAATAGAATGTTGGAAATTCTCCAATGAAGATTTGTCTGTTCGTACTAAAACCAGCCTTGTAAATTTAATTTAAAACAAACATTTAAAATAATGGAATACAGCTTTTGATATTCATCACAAAACAGCATATAGTTTTTGCAAATAAAAAATGACAGTCATTGAAAAACGTGGGCAAATACTAACCATATATAAAAGTTCATATCAATTTAACCACTGGCAGGTAATGTTTGCGAACGTGATAACTCATTCACCCAAAACTATTTACATTGAACCCTTTTTGAAGGCATAAATGCCTTACTCACTTTATGGATAGCGTATTTAGGGTATTATTTGAACTAACTAACGTGTATTTGCTAAATCATGAATATGTTGAAAGAGTAATAAAAACTTGATCTCATGAGAACGTATAAATCAGAAAAAATCCTTAGATTAATCTTTAGGACTTAGTACTAATTTATAGAAAAGAAAAACTGGGTTTAGACCATCTATTAATTAGTTAAGTGGGTTTAGGTGTATTAAGGAATCCGCTACTAATCGTGTGGGTCGTTAAATGCTAAGTGATCACCGCTGACGACTATATACACCCTAATCACTGTCATAGGTGATTTGCCGGCCCTTTTATTGACACATAAAAACGTCTCTATGTCGTAGTTGATTCAGTCAATAGGTTTCTAAGAGCTGTGTATAAGAATAATTGTGAGTTAATAATAGTAAATCTATGACAATATGAAAAAGCTGAAGCGTGTGTTTGTCTGTTAGTTTTAACGCACTAATATAAGGAACTACTGAACCAATTTCAAAAACTCTTTCAATGTTGTATTTGTACCCTCTTCTTCCCTCAGTGCATATATAACTCGGGCGAAGCCGGGACGGACCGCTAGTTATCCATAAGTTAAGAACTATTAAACATACTGTGTCTGGTTTTAAAAGAAAATTACAAGGTTTCTTGTTGATTCTCCTGTGTAAATACTGTTTTCCAGACCGTTGGTTCTGAATCAAGCGCTTCTAAATCAAGTCTAGTTGAATGAAACCATATTTGAGTTTGAAGTTTGTAAAACATTATTTAAAAAAAAAACTAAAGGATAAGTAACACGTGTTTAGATAATAGTAAAATAATTTATCAAGCTGCCTATAGCACATCTGCAAGGATCATTTATTATTAATTTTTGGGCGGGATAATATTTTCAATATAATGAGCTTAACTTTGAGAGATTTCAATAAAAATAACACAGAGTAGATTGTTGGGATGAGGCTAAAATCGACTTTACACCGTTTTCCTTGCGGCTACAGTTTTGTAATGAAATTGAACGAACTTTAATCACTTCAGGTGTACCTTCTTCGTAATTTACTTCGCTAAAATTTACTTACGTTCGGAAGTAGAAACCTTTTTTGGAGATCCGTGGGCAATTAGATATAATATATTTGTACTGACAAGTATTTTTTTGTCTATATGCACATTACATAGGTACACATTGTTTCGAAGTACAGTGCAACCTCGATATAACAAATCTGAAGGGATCAAATAAATATTCGTTATATCAAGTAATTCGTTGAACTGAGGTTCGTTATGTTGAGGTTAGGTTGGTCTAAAATTCGTTATAAAGAGGTCTTTTACGTTTCTGATCCATTTTAACTAGAATCTTTAACAATAGTGACGAGCAGCAGTGTTCACATTACTTTCCAATTTAAATTAAACAAAAATGATCGTTTTACGAACAAAAGCATGTCGAAACCTGTCGCGACATGAATCACTTATTATGAGATTAAGAATCATTACATTGGTTTGAACTTTATATAAAGGTTTTGGGTTGACGAAATTCGTTAATTAGAGGTATTTATACTTTTCTTGATAGTTAAAAATTCGTTATAAAGAGGTGGTTCGCAAAAAATGTTCGTAATGTAAAGGGATATTTTATATTGAATTTTATGGACAATTCAAGGGGATTACGAAAAATTCGTTAAATCGAGGAAATCGTTATATTGAGGTACGTTATATTAAGGTTGCACTGTATTTTGTTTATTATAAGTTTGTATATTTGAAATGTTATGTTCTGGGAACCTCCAACATACCTACATAATATTTCCAAATTGGACAGAAAGGTCTCAGAAAATATACAGGTATAATATTATTATATAATACTAGCAGTCCGCCCCGGCTTCGCCCGTGGTACATATTTACGTTTTCTCTACATAAGAACCATCCTCGTACTTCAAGGAATATAATAAAAAAAGAATTAACGAAATCGGTTCAGCCGTTCTCAAGTTATGCGCTTACCAACACATTTTGGGATTCATTTTTATATATAAGAATAAATGGTGGTGAGAATCAATTTTTTAAGAAATGTTGTATAAATTCTCATTACATTTGCGCAATGCACAACCCTATACGTTCTTGTCTGTTATAAATTAGAATTTATACAGAATGAATAAATTCTATCGATGAAATATTTTCCCAGAAAGAGATATTATTTTAATACTTATTTCTCAGAAAACTAGCAACTTGTTAATTTGCTACAGAGAAACGCAATCGTATCTCCCTTAACTGGAAGATTTCTCTTTGCTGTAATTCCACGCAAATCAGATATCGGTACCTAATATATAAAATGTTTGCATAAGATTAGTTTTTCTTGGAAAAAAATATTATTGCTGCATTCTTCTTAAAGGTAACTTCAATGATATCTTTATTATATAAATACTCATTTATGATACGTGCAAAAACACAATTTCAGAGAAAGTAAGAAATCACCTATAATATATAGAAACTGATTACCTACATATTTTATATTTGGAAACGTAAATAGCACCTGCATTTCTCTGGGACAACTGAACTAATTTCAATTTGGACCGAGGTTTTAGGGTAACGAGTAGGCGTGAAGGGTGTATTTTTATCCCGGAATAACTACGGGGATTTAAGTGGGAAAGCCTGTTTTATCACCTCCCGTACGACCGAAGCGAAGTCACAAGCACAGGAGTTAAAGAATTTATTCCGTTTTAAAACCGTTAAAAGTCTTAAATTTTAAAAACTGTTCTACCTACCAAAATGAAATTTACTCTGACAATCTTCTAATAGGTATTACCTATTATTTACAAATGTTATGCTGACTACAAATATATTTTGTCATTAAATACAAGATACATGAATATACTTCAACATCAAAGCATTATAGAGTTTAATGAACAAAATCACAATACGAAATATCCTCTTACAGAATTTTTTATTCCTAATACACACCAATATAATATATCGTATCGACGACATCGTTATAAAGAAGCAATTTAAAAGTTATACTCATTATACAAACTAAGTTATACTCATTATAAAAATAAATGTCAAGTATCTACAGGAAAATTCAAGATGAGCATGTGCCAACTGCCACGTTCGATTTCATACACGCGCTGCAGTTACCCTTCAAATAATTTTATTTCCTGCACATACGAACTTACAGGAACTATTAGTTCTCGATAACTAACTTACGCCTGCCTTGACCCAGTGCTCTGCTGGCTTCACATCACCTGTAATTTGTTTACGGGGAATATTTGTCCTAGATCCTGCGCAGACCTCGGGAATGGAGGCTACTGGGCTGATTACTATGTGGGTCAATGGCGAAATATATATAGAAATGCAGTTGTTCTATTGGTTAATGTAATTGTAAAGTATCGTTGGTTTCAAATAGTACCTACGCTGGATTAATTTAATGGCACAAGGTTATAAAATTACAGGTTTAATTTAAGAAATGCCCCGAAGACGCGGAGTTTACTATTACGATTTGTTGAGAAATGTTGAAATAAATTAAAACAGAAGAAAGAAAACAGCCTTTAATTTTAATAATATGGGAATAATTCCATGTTATTAAAAATAAAGGCAAAATATTTAATATTAATTTATTATTCCTCATTTAATTAAATCAAAGGCAAACATTAATCTATAGGTACAACGTATTAATTATATTTACAACGTTACCAATAATAGCAATACATTTTCATAAATTAACTTCTGGTAAAATTATAACGTATTACTCAAATAATGTTTCCCCTTAATTCATTGCATTCCGTAGTCAATTAATATATGAAATTTCAGTAAGGGATTAATGAAAATACACACAAATCATGGTTCATTAATTTTGAAAGGGCAAAATACAAGCCTTTGTGGATTGCGTTCGCACCTGGGTGAATTTCAACAAATGCCATTTTTCTTATCATATCGGTGAACTTTTTCATTTATATATATTTTTTATTTTTTTCATGTTTAATGTAATATTTAGGATACTAAATACTCCCTTATTGGTAACCATCAACGTATCTTTTAAGACTATGGAGAAAATTCAGTTTGAATTCTGGTTTCCACCGATGTGACAATCCGGCACCGATTATCTTTTCTGTACACCGATATGATAAATTTATTCACCGATGTGATATACATATACAGCGATATGATAATCTATCCACCTTTGAACATCAAAAAAGAAATAGTAGGCTTATACATTTTTGAAGGAGTGACTAAGAACTGAATACCTGAACTAAGGGTATTATTTTCTTAGAATAAAAAATAATGTTTTTTTTAATTATCATTGTGTTTATTTAAAAGAAGTATAAAAAACAAAAATTTCTTGTACGTTATTGTACAATACACATTTATTAATGTGGCGATCAAGCTAATTGTTTTGCCATGTGTAGGTACACTTAAAACATTGTGGCGTTCTAGGTTCAACAATACTAAGAATAGAAACTTTATATAAGAAAACTTTATATACCTAATTAATCAGCCTTTTAAGTTTAACCTTAATCATAACAACACTACAATAATCACAGCTTTAATTATCACTTAATTTAATATTTTTAAAATCTTTGTTCTCAGTGCGTAAGTATCATAGATTACATAGAGATCGCTTATATCTTACATCTAGCAAATAATCTTTACCCTTAAAAAAAAAACTTAAATTAAATCTGTCAGTATAATTTGGTTATTATGTTAATCAGCCTTTAAGTTCAACATAAATCACTACAGAACTTGAACCGTCTTCGTACTCCACTTTTATTAAATTGCACCATAATTAGACTTTTAAGTCATAGAAGACTATGTAGTATACCTATAGTTAATCACAGCACTTAATTACGTACTTTTATAATTATTATCTGTTACAACAATTAAACCTCTTTTTTTCAATTAAAACTAAAAACAATAAAAATAAAAATTTTAAAAACAAATCAGCCCAGATCAAAATAAGTCATCATCAGTGTCACTGCAACCAAATATATAATTAAATCTCTGTTTGATGTCAGGAGTTGGTTTACGTGGCTCATTTTTTTCTTTTTTAAAGTTAATTTTAGATTTTATTCTAAATATTTCCTCATCGGTGTCACTGTCTTCCACGGTAGGACTTGAAAATCTATTAGATGCTTTTACCGTATCCTCTTTATTTACGAATTGAGTTGATTCCTCTAAACCAACTAAAATGTTCGTGTCAATTTTCTCTAAAAATGAACAGGCAGGAGTACTTTGATCAAGATCTACATAGTTCAATAGCAAATTTTCAGACATTTTTGTCGAAGAGGATGATCTGGGTGCCGCATTTTCCGAGATTTTTAAACCCTCGTCTGTCGGAACACAGATCTGAGCCAAAAATTTTGTACCCGTTGTCTGTCGTGGCACAGATCTGTGCCAAATCATCGCCGGTTGGAAATTAGCTCATTGTAACGCGAATATAGTTCAAATCTGCATAAACGTCTATTTAGTTGATAGCTTATGAATTACTGAATATTTAAAGTCCATCAATTAATAATTTGACCGATAAATATTCGAAATATAACAGTAATTATGTCATACTTTAGTCGAGTAACTTTTAAATTTTAAAGTTTTTTAAAATGTAAAATTTTGCGGAAAGTTGATAAACGGTAAGTATTTATTGTTCTTTTTATTATTATTCACTATATATCCTAATGTTTATGGGCCGAAATAATGAAAATTACCAATAATTATACCACAAATAATGGCTCCAAATATGTATCTACCATTTCACTGTACGTTACTTAGTTTTTGACCCCTGGTTAATCGTATTTTATTTTTAATATTGTATTTGTTTTTTACATCATTTTACAAGAAATTTTATGAAGATTTTTATAATATAATTCAAAATTTGATACTGTGTTCCATTTTAAAGATATTTCGTTTTCAATTCAGAACCGACAATAATTTCCCCGTAAAATTCGCGTACAGGATGTTCGCATATTGTATGAAATTGAAAAATTTAATTGTTCGTCTTCAATTAAATTTTTCAATTTCATACAATATAAAATGTACATATGTTTTGTTTATATTGATGGGTATCGTTTTTGTGGTATTTATTGTCCTCAGGTTTAATACGATATAATCAACTATACAAATTATAGTCCGTAACCTCTATGGAATTCCTTTAATTTTAGTATATTATGGTTAAAAGTGTATATTATATGCTGGAAAAATAGTTAAAAAAAACCTACATCGGGAACAATGGTTTTCACTATGACCTATATATAGGACAAAGTGACTATGTTACTATGTAATTTGTGTAGGACAAACTGGAAAAGAAATTTAACACATTAATTGTACAACATATTCTTACCTTAATACAAATGCAACATATTATTTTTTATTGGGGAACCATATGTTTCTGAAAAAATGAAAAACCGGCCAAGTGCGAGTCGGACTCGCGCACCGAGGGCTTCGTACAAACTTATTTTTTTAATTATGCTGTAGGTATCTTTTAATTCATATTTTAGAATTCTTTATCTGTGCTATAAGACGTTGCTATTGTAAGTTTTTATAACCTTGCAAATGTCGAAAATTACGAAAATTTGCAGCATAAACGGTTGTATCTTTTGATTGCGTTGGCATATAACCCAGATAGTCCAAAGATGTTTTTACACATATTTTGGGGTTATTTCTTTAAAACTGGAAGAATGTTTTTTAATGCTAGGCGTCCATTAGAGGCGGATCGGGCCGGGCCGCATCGCAACGGGCCGTCTCTAATGGACGCGCTGTTTGCTCCTGCGTCCACCTGTACGGGGCGCGGCGGACCGCCTAGGCGGATTTTATCTAACAGACGCTCGCCGCTTACATCCGCCTGCCTGCGTCCACTAGACGGGTCGGGGCGGGCCGGGCCGCAGCGCACCGCCGGCAGAAATCCGCCTGCGAAGCGATATCCGCCAATGCGTTGCGGCCCGCCCCGACCCGATCCGTCGCTAATGGACGATGTTTCATACAAAACATAGGCCGGCGTATTTTTGCGTTGCGATGCGGCCCGGCCCGATCCGCCTAGTGGACGCCAGCCATTAGAGTTTTGAACCTCAATACGATTCGCGCTTCAAGGACTCCGAACAAACCTACTTTTTATTATGTTTTAACTTCTAGTGTTTTTAGTGAATTTTTCTTTATCTGTGCTGTAAAACCTTGCTTTTAACCAAGTCCACTTAACTTTTGACCCGTAGGTTTTGATTCCCTTGCTAGTAGTTGCGGTTTTCAGAATATGCCGCATATGAATATTATTTCTTCTGATTGCGTCTTAAATCTTATATCTCCATAACAATTTGCATGAAATTTGGTATGGAGATATTTTGATACCCGAGAAAGGACATAGGCTACCTTTTATTGCGAAATATGTACCACGGGCGAAGCCGGGGCGGACCTCTAGTCTTATATATAAAAATGAATCGCAAAATGTGTTGGTAAGCGCATAACTCGAGAACGGCTGAACCGATTTCGATAATTCTTTTTTTATTATATTCCTTGAAGTACGAGGATGGTTCTTATGTAGAGAAAACGTAAATATGTACCACGGGCGAAGCCGGGGCGGACCGCTAGTGTATTATAAATCTGAGTTTTTAATGTGAATATCAAGTTAATACATGTAGCCGTTCATTAGTTGTAAGTTGAAATTATTATTTTTTTTTTTATATAAAGTGTAATTAAAAAAATCATGTTATTTGCGATTATAAGAATATCTGTTTTATAAAACATTGCTTTTTACCAAATTTAAAGATTTTATGTACTTGGGAAGTACCCTGTCGGTTTTGATTCCATTGCAAAAGTCAAAATTTGCTAAAAATTGCAGCATTAATGGCTGCATCCCAAAGGGTTTGGTTTTTAAGGGTCCAGAACCCTAATAGGATCACGTCTGTCCATCCCATCTGCCCATCTGTCTGTCAAGACCCATTTTCACAGGAACGCGTGATGTGACATAAAACTGAAATTTATATTGATTACTTGAGTCGATTGAAGCTGTGAAAAAATCAAACTTATAAACCAACGCAATCAAAAGATAAAGCCGTTTATTAACTCAGGCCCCGGAATCACAGACACAATAGAAAATCTATTGTATCGTGGACCGATCGGGTCGTTCGGGAATCGGGGCTCAATGGGTTATGCTACAAATTTCGACATTCGCAAGGGAATCGACACCTACAGGGTACTTTCCGTGTACGTAGAGTTTTGAAATTGGGGTAAAATAAGGTCTTATAGCGCAGATTGAAGAATAATTTCGAAAAACATAAAATTTCGGAGTTACAACATAATAAAAATGTTGTGTGGTTTTATGAAACCACGGTAAAAGTGAAACTGTTCGAACGGTTCCGAACACTGCCTTATACCTACTCGGCAGCCGACCGTCACGCGACATGCGCTACACAGACCAAAAAGTTTGAGACGATGTAATAAAAGTTTCACTTTAAAAATTGGTTTGTTCGGAGCCCACGGTGTGCGAGTCCGACTCTCACTTGGCCGGTTTTTTATTCTTATGTACTATATGTAGTACATTCGTAGGCCGAATGTTAAAGCTGATGTAGATCGCTGTCTGAAGATTATTTTTATTTGCATTCATGACTTTAAATAGCCTTGGAACATTACTAATTTAATAAAACGAATTAAATTCATCATTTGCAGTACGCCTGCAAATATAAATCTACCCTCTCATTTTGTAAATGACTAGCGATAACAATTATTGTATTTTTTCCTTTTGGTGTCAAAACTGCTTCTATTACCCAGAAGAAGAATGCAATTTTTCTATTTGAAGATATCACATTGCTGTTTAAACTACATAATCAATAATAACTTATTTGTTAGGTAACCCTAAAATAAACTTCCGTCTTGATATTTTAATTTTCTTTCGAAAATAAAAATTTGTATTTGATAGAATAACCTTTTCTGATTCGTAAGCATTTGAGTATCAATAAAAGAGAATTCAAATGGATCCAAACAACGATTCTTATGGCAATGGAAGACAAGACACTCCAAGGCTTACTTTAACAATAGGACGTAACAGTATTTGAAATCAAGAAATATTACTCTGTATATTTTATCAAATGAACAGATAATAATACTAACACGATTAGTGTTTGGGAATTTACAGCTTTTAATTCCTGATACCAGGATTCTTCATGAAATTCTACACATAACACGTCTTACTTTATTCCAATCAAAATATTTTTTAAGTTTCATGTTGTTTGTGTACTATGGACTCCCTAAACTACTGAACCGATTTTAATACAATTTTACCGATTAGTTTATATCTTAATTACAATATGCTTGGAAATGCTGCATGTATTGAAGTACAACTAGATTGGATAGCGTTCATCACTTTCCTGATCACATTCAAGTGGAACCTCGTGGTAATAAATCGTCGTCTCGAGGCGGTCGTTGTGTCCGATGTATAAGAAATAAAACCGGCCAAGTGCGAGTCGGGCTCGCGCACAAAGGGTTCCGTAGCAGCAAATATAATAAATTACAGTTAAATCAACCTATCTCAAAAACTATAAGAGATACTTTGATCAAACCAAAAATCGTTGAAAGAGTTAATTAGCATGCATCACCTCTATTTTTTTTAGAATTTTATACCCCGTAGTTATAAAAATAGAGGGGGGGGGACATACTTTTTACGACTTTGAGAGCTGATATCTCAAAAACCGTTCACTTTAAGAAAAATGTTTTTTAGAAAACTTTATATCATTTTAAAAGACCTTTCCATTGATACCCCACACGGGTATGTACATCGAAAAAAAAAATTTCATCCCTCAGTTACATGTATGGGGGGCCCCACCCCCAATTCTTTTTTTTACTATTTAGTGTCATATTTTTGTAGCGGTTCATACAACACATATTCCCATCAAATTTCATCACTGTAGTACTTATAGTTTCCGAGTAAATCGGCTGTGACAGACGGACAGACGGACAGACGGACAGACGGACATGACGAAACTATAAGGGTTCCGTTTTTGCCATTTTGGCTACGGAACCCTAAAAATGAACAGAAGTTAACGTTATTTATGCTAAGTTGCAAATATTCCTATTTATTGGCCAATGTTGGCGTCAACACCACACATTACAACCACATGAGTATATAAATAGTACAGACACAAAGCTTCATAAGAATTTTTTTTTCTGTCAGTTAAGTAAAATTTATTTAAGTAAATAAAACATTTAGATGTATAATAATTGTTTATTTATTTTGAATCTTTAAGTTTATTGATTTTTATCCTTAACATAAGCTGTATTTTATAAAAAATATTTAAAACTCGAATTTCCGAAATTTTTGATTTATAAGTTAAATGTAACGGTTTATAATTAAGTTATGGTATAATTAAATGTAGATTTCACTTTTGTACAGCTTAGACATTTTTCTGTATGGATACAGTGCCTTTCGATTTGTAGTTGGACAACATTTCATTTTATAGGTACCTACTATATTATAATAATTAAGAGCATGAAAGAAAAAAAAGCATTTCTTCATAATGCTATTGTTACCACAAAAAATATTTTCTTAATCGCTAATTTTAAGAAAAAATAAATTAAAATTAAAATTGATGTGGAGACGTTATACATACAGACGTTAGAACAAAGTCCACCATAAGAATGAAGTCATTTAGGAATAAGACGATTTTTAAACATTAATAAAAACCTAAATATTTAAAAAAAGTAAAAATTACTGTTAGTTTTTATCTAGTTTTGATTAAAATAAAAATAAATAAAAAGTAGCAAAAATTTTTGAAATGTTCTAATTTTGGAGCAGACTGTAATGTCTGTATTTGTATGAACATATGTGGAGATCGCGTCCACTTATTTTCATGCGTAAACGATGATATTCATACTCAACTTTCTCGAATTTTTATAAAATAAACCTATGTTTTTGTTATATTCACTCAAAAGATTGTCTATTCTAGTGTGAAAATACAAAAATAAAAATCTAAAATACCTTGATATTATTTTTTTATGAGTATTTTTCTTTACAATGTCATATTTTTTCAAAATGTGTGGGAAAAAATGCTTCTAATAAGTAAAATAAACACGCCAGGGAGTAAGTAAGGTAACTAATATAAAGTTTGGTTATCTAGTTAGCATCAAAATTTACAAGAGTGTCACAGGTTAAAGTTTATATCACAAATTTTAATATCGAAAAAAATCGGCAAATCAGCGCCGACCGCTCGAATTTCTCCGACAGACAGCACCTTTTTGACGCGGCGCGCCGCGACAGCTGAGGGGTTAATGTATTTGATGGTGTAAAATACTTTGAATGTGATGGCTGTGGGAACAAAATTAATTTGTCAGTTAACTTTACTGGTCGCATTTTAGTGATATCTATTTTGGATTTAGTTCTGGATTTTTTATTACTCGAAGTAGAAAGTTGAGGTTTAGACTTAATTTCGTGTTCGGTTGACAAATTGTGGAAGTCTAGATGTTTGCCATGTGGACATTTAACAACATATTTCATACATTCATCTTCTATACAAGAAAGTCGACGTAAAACTATACGATTTTTAGCTTCTTTAGTCCAAATGACTTGTTTGACTTGCAATGTTCCACGAAATGTGTTCAAATTTGTAGGGAGAAGCCAGTCCTTTTCTTCAACTTCATATTCTTCTACAGTACTAATTTTCACGCCTTGGACAGCAGATTTTAAATAGTTTACAAAAGAGTCTATATTATTCATATCACCATCGTGTGCAACAAATCGATCCGCCGTTCGCTTCAGTAGCCCACCTACTCCATCTGGCGCACCTTTTCCATGACCACATTCACTATAGTTCCATATTATGTTAGTCAGAGAAGAGCAGTAAATACTGAGTTGGGACATAATATAAAAAATTTTCTTATTCCGATACTGGCCTGATGGAGAATCAGAAATAATAATAAGATTCTGAACAATTGGAGCTTCCTGTTTAATTTCTTCTAATATTGGAACAAGGTGAGCCCAAACGGCGGCAGCATCATGGCGCAGTGAAGAACTAATAGTGCAGAAACATTGAGTTGTTATATTCTCTTCCTTATTTTTATAGTAAATTACAGCAGTGTGTAATGTGAATTGTTGACGACTGCCACCAAAGTGCATAGATTGTATTTCGGACCCGTACTTGGAGCTATAGTTCTCACTAAAGTCAATGTGAACGACACAATCCTTTTCAGTCATGTTTTGTTTGTAGTGCTTAAAAGCTTGACTTTGATTTCGTATATTACTACAATGTGTTAAGAACGGTTTCAGATTGTTTTCAAATATTTTGATTAGTTGTAATGGTTTAACGGTTATTTTTACTTTTTCTACATTAACGGCTATTTTATCGACTCCATTTTTTTTGTAATTCTTTTTTATCTTCTTCCAATTCCAATAAATAACATCTTTGGAGTTATCAAATTCTTGATAATTTAAATGACGATTCTTACAGACAGGACATGTTCTTTGCAGGCATTCTACCTTAAAAATATCACAGCAAATACTACTTAGAATTTCAGTCGTGGTGTTTTCTTTTATGATACGATTTCTTTTTAAAGATGATATAACAAGATCCATGTTCTCATGTTTCTCACATAGGCATGTATTTCTCAAGTTTAATTTTGGCTGCGTGACCCAAAACGGCCTCATTCTTGTAAAAGTGACGTAACTGATTGGAGGGTAGCCCGAAGTCAAATACTTTTTGTGTAAATTTTTAATTGTGTCTTTCATCAGCCTTTTCTGTTTTTTTACTCCATTTTGTGTGACAGTATCCTTTTTACCTGGGCAAAGATTTGAATTTTCATCATCCTCAAAAAACTGAACAACAATCTTACGGATACGTTTTTGCAGGTCTATATTTTTTGGCTTCGTTGGGATTCGTCTCACTTCTAAATTACTCTGTTTTAATTTCTTAAATTCTTGATGTAGTCTCATGTATCTCTTTTTGTACATTAGTTTCTCTTTATTAGCCTTTGCCAATTGTTTTCTTAAATCGTGTATTTGCTGAGTTTTAACGTTTTGATATTTACGAAATTTCATTTTAATGTCTTGTTTGAATTTAACAGTATTAAAGGATGTGTCTAAGTTAGGACTATTTGGGCGTAATGTTGATTCTTCTGAATTTATAGAACTAATACTTGGCGTTCGTAAAGGAGATGCTATTGATAAATCTAGGGGACTGCTTGTACGTAAATAGTGGGAACTACTCGCTACTATGGCATCAATACGCAAATTAGGACTATTACATCGAACATTCTGTCGCAATAGCCGTGGGCTATGAGGTCCTATTAGTTCTTGAGAAATACCGGGCTCATTATCTTGATTTTTCGGTAGCGATTCTGCGTCATTGGTCTCTGAAACACTTGTTGGGTTGTTGCGGGCACCATTTGCCTTATTTTTTTTCCGCTGATAATATGCACGGGCACTGATTCGGTTTTTCTTTTGTGCATTGCGACGTGCATGTGCAGTCATTTGGCTTCGGGTTAGGATAAGTCCAGCTGCCTTTCTTTTAGCTAAGCGTTCTCTGTCTTTTCTTAAATGCTGCTCGTTTAACACAGGATCACTTTTGATTTTAGCTTTTCTTATTCTTTCCATCAACCTCTTTCTCTCTTTTTTCTCCTCCTCGTTTAGTTTTGATTTCAGCATTCTTAAACAAAATTAATCTTAAACAAAATTACTCGAACGAATTGTGTGCGGCACGAGCTGCACACAAGTTAATATTTATGAAAGTTAAAAAATATAATATGTGTATATGTATGTATATAATGTATGGTTGTAGGTATGCTCCATTGTTTTTTTGTTTACTTTAATGAAATGACACTATGTCTACCAATATGATAAAATTACACCGAGGTGATAATATGATCTACCGATGTGATAAAACAATCCACCGATGTGACAAAACTATGCGTCGATCATGAATCAAAACACCGATATGATATTTAAGACACCGATTGATTTTTCTTATCACATCGGTGTAAATTATCACATCGGTGGTAAAAAAGACCACCGATTACAGCGATATGAGAACAGCGACGTGAGAAATTATCGACTTTTTTGAAAATTATGAAAAATGTATAATATTTAGGCTAAATTCAAGTACCTATAATGATGCTAATTTACTTACTATGTCTGTTAGAACCAAACAATCGTAATAAAACTTCACATTACACTAGAAAAATGCAACCACCGATAATATAAAATAATTGCTTGGAAGTAACTGAAATGTCGTACTTACGTAATTGGCGGGAATATGCAGCGATTTGACACACGTCCGTCCTGACTGCGCACTAGCACACACTAACGAGGGAAATAAAATTGGGGTGGGGACACTGTCGGACTCATCGATGCAAAGTTAGGTTTAAATTACTTTTGTGCAGCGATATGACAAAATTTTGCGAGACAAGTACATTTATGCCTCTCAGTAATAAATATTATGAATTACGTAATAAAATATGCTACATATTAATAATAAAACTAATATTCTATGAAATAGAATAAGTTCTATTCTTAAGTTACTTATTTTTATAACGATATAAGCGTTTTTGCTTGTAAAAAAAGTAGAGGGACAGCACCGATGTGACAAAAATAGAGGTTTATGTATTTATTTCTACCTTTGTAAATAGACTTAGACAAATAATATTTTATGCCACAACCCAATAAATACCTAATGAATACAAAAAAAAATAGTACAGAACAATATTCCTTTTTTCAAATACTAATTTCAATGAAGACAAAAAAAAAAGTCGTTTGGGAAATTCACCCACCTGCGCTTTGATAAAATAACATAATATATTAAAGAAATAATTATCAATTCCAATAACTCATTTGCTATTTATAGTTTTTGTATTTGCAATTCATGTTTGAGTCTGAAAGTAGTGAATGAGCTGTGACCGATTTTTCCTAATTACAAATGATGTAAAATATATTTATGCGGTTTTATTGATTCCATAAATAAAATATAGGCCATAATTATATGAGAATATTTTCAGAGGCACCTAAATATCGAGGTCATATAAAATCTTAAAACAAAATTACGAATAAAAAAAGATTTACATATTTTTCAAGCTTTTGAATGGTCATTGTTCGCTTAATTGTAAGGATATATACATCCTAACCAGTATGCCTGTCAAGAGAGATAAAGCGTAGTATTCACTTTAGCCGTGAAAATTAGTGGGGTCGGAATATTATAGACAAAATCCTGAAAAACAGTTTATAACTACGTATATATTAGGAGCCTGGGTAATTAAATGTATGTAGGAAATAATGGTGGAAAATAAACGATTATTTATTTAAAATGGAAGTTTTTAATTTCTAAACTTACGTTATAATATGATACCGTAAAACATTTCTAAGTTTACGATTTTAGGGTAGGTGTAAGAAGCAACTTAATTAAAAACAATTATAGATATTGGGCTAATTAATAATTAAAAACAATTATAGATATTGGATGGGAAATTCACAGGACAACGTATTCAATATCGTATTAATTTAGTTACATTAAGTACATTCGGCATGTCGATTGAAAAGCTTATTCAAAATACCCACATAATATTTTAATAAATAAATGCGGGTTAAACTTTTATCACTGCCTCTCTTTTGTATACAGACTGGTATTATGAATATTTCTAAACCTTATAAATGAATTAAAATATCATATTATATGACAAAACATAAACAAATGCTCAACAAATAAAACATGGAGGAATATTTTTATTAAAAAGCTGAATACTTGAATAGTTTTGAAATTTTCTAAAGGTATTTCAGAATATGTACATCGAATATTAAATTCCGAGAAGCATGTACGTACGGGTTTCATGGTATATTAATTAAACCAACAAAATGAAAACTTTTATTACGAATATATCTGGGAAAATCTTATATATGTATAAAAATGAATCGCAAAATGTGTTGGTAAGCGCATAACTCGAGAACGGCTGAACCGATTTCGATAATTCTTTTATTATTATATTCCTTGAAGTACGAGGATGGTTTTTATGTAGAGAAAACGTAAATATGTACCACGGGCGAAACCGGGCCGGACCGCTAGTCTTATATATAAAAATGAATCGCAAAATGTGTTGGTAAGCGCATAACTCGAAAACGGCTGAACCGATTTCGATAATTCTTTTTTTATTATATTCCTTGAAGTACGAGGATGGTTTTTATGTAGACAAAACGTAAATATGTACCACGGGCGAAGCCGGGGCGGACCGCTAGTAATTCTAATAAAAATACATTTTTAAAATGTTAACAATTTAGAAGCTAGCAATGTATTTTAAACATAATCATGATGAACATATTTGATGACATGGATGACACGGTCCTGCTTTTTAATGGTACAAGTTGGAGGCATGTTTTTCACAACGCGCAAAGTGGTTTTCAAATCATACTGGACTGGCTTCGTTGTAATAAGCTCACAATAAACCTTAAAAAAACTAAGTGTATTAACTTCAGTTTAAAAAATGATGTTTTGCCGATCGACCTCTCAATCAAAGCTCATACTTGTAACTATAACAACATAAGTTTGTGTTCTTGTCATACAATTGAGATTGCTAATAATATTAAGTACCTAGGGGTTATTCTAGACTCCCGTCTGACGTGGCAATTGCATATCGATAATTTGTGTTCTCGTACTCGTAAACTGATCTGGACCTTTAAAAAACTACGACAGGTAGCTGAACTTAACCTACTTAAAACTGTTTATCTTTCTCTCTGTCAGAGTATACTTAGGTATTGTATTGTAGCTTGGGGTGGCACACATAAAACTATTCTTCTACCTTTAGAGAGATGCCAGAGGTCAATACTTAAGGTGTCAGCTTTTAAGCCAGTTCGTTTTCCCACAAAGGATATATATAATATAATATATATATAATTTATTCAATGTATTATCTATTAGACAACTCTATATATTAGACACTGTCCTTAAATTCCATAATCTAATAAACATTAATGTAAGTTTCTCTAACATAAACTTAACTCAGCGTTCAACTAGAGATGTAGTAAAACATCAAACTTTCAATACGACCTTTTTCCGTAGGCAATTTCTATATTTGGGACCACACTTATATAATGTAATAAATAAAGAGTTGAAAATATTTAATTTATCACGATATAAAAGTAAAAAAACTATAACTAAATGGCTGCTCTCAAAGGATTACTACTACACAGAAAATGTAATTATCTCTAAGACCCGCTGTTAATGTGAGAGTCTATATAAGTTATTCAAACGTAAACACATTCTACTCATGCTCTTCTACCATTACATGAACCCACACTCCTCCAATCATGCACACACGTAAGACATGTCACACACACACACACACACACTCACACTCACACACTCATACACTCACAAACACACCCACAGACACAACTTTTACATTATATATATATATATATATATATATATATATATATATATATATATTTATTATTTGATAGCGCTGTTTTCAAATATCTATTATTTCTTTCTTTTTATGTACCATGCAGTAAATATATTTTGCTTTACTGCACTTATGTACATTCATGCTTGAAGCTTCCATTGTATGATATAAACACCTTTGAAATATATAAGTAACACAATATCCTTAGACTCCTTTTGCAATCGTTCAATCATCAATACGCTCACTTTACGCCTTTATAGTCAATTTTTATGCAAAAGCTCTTATTTCATAAACCTAAAGAAATGATAAGTGATTTTTAAAAAAAAAAGCCTAGGAATAATACATCCAACATGGCTGCGCTAGTTAATAGATTCTCACATTGAAAAAAAACAATAGGTACGTAAAAAAAGTTTAACGAATATTAATTACTAGTGGTCCGCCCCGGCTTCGCCCGTGGTACATATTTCGCAATAAAAGGTAGCCTATGTCCTTTCTCGGGTATCAAAATATCTCCATACCAAATTTCATGCAAATTGGTTCAGTAGTTTAGGCGTGATTGAGTAACAGACAGACAGACAGAGTTACTTTCGCATTTATAATATTAGTATGGAATATGGATTAAATAAGATATTATTTTAATATTATTTTCGTATTTTTATATGATAAGAAGGAAATATTTTCGTTGTTTCTTTTTAACAGCCACTCTAAAAATCATTAAAAAGACGAAATTTGAAATTATAATGAAGGTTTTGTATTTCCTACTTCACATAAATTACAAAAAAGCTATGTACGGCTTCTGATTTTTATCAAACAAAGGTTATCCTATTTCGTTAACACAAAATACATCAGATTTATGCTGGTTTTAATAAAATAAGAACTCCAAAAGTATTGCAAAATTAGTTCCAAGTGTGTCTTTACAAAAATAATGTTATCAGTTTATTTTATTTATTTATAAACTTTATTGCACACAAAACAGAAAATACAAATTTTACTTAAAAGGAGAACATTTGACAAAAGGCGGCTTTATTGCTTCAAGGAATTTCTATTTTTTTATCGTTTTTACAAATAGGTACATAAATACTTCTTTCAAACTAACTGTATCTCATTAGTTTGGAATTTTAATTAAATAAACAAATCTTATGAAATTTACAAAACTTGTCGCTTTAAATCTCATAATTATTCAAGAGAAATGATAATCAACGTTATATTTGCGGAGAATTTAAATAAAAAAATTATAATATTACTTATACGCTATGAAAATTAATTAAGCACTCACAACTGAATATATTATTACATGCGTGCGTGTAAATGGTCCTCTGGATTTATTAAAAAAAAACACAAATTATTTAATATAATATTAATTAATAAACAATATTTTGAGGATAAAAATATTTAAATGAAAAGCAAAAGATTTAAAAGAACTATTAATTGAGTTACTAGTAAACGCATTCATACTACTTTGGATCGTTATATTTTTTTTAAAGTTAATTATTATTTGTTTTAAAATTTTTGTCATTTTGACAATCTCATATATCTTTACAATATTCAGGTGTGTAGATTGTGGTTAAAAATCCAACATTATATATCAATGAATCGTATTAATACTGTTCCAATATTGGTTCCAATATATTTAATTTTTGTATTACACATTGTAGATTTTGTATAAACTATTGATGTGTTACGTTTAAATACGCTAAGAAGAAGACTAACACACACATATGAAAGTGCTACCTCACTTCATCTTCATTAAATATTCATAATATAATCTTGGATGTAATTTATAAGCCCTTAGAGTAAGTCTTCGCATTACATTATTTATTGCAAAAGTTGGTTCCCAACGTTTTTTTCGACAAAGTACTTAAACGTCAATCAAAAGTACGCTTTATTGTTTTTCATAAAAATAAGAACCTTTTATTACTTACGAAACGTTAACTTTAAGGTTTTAGACGTCGATCAAATAGATAATGATTTATTTTCCTAAAATAAATACTTATACTATCATTCATAATATTTATTACATATGAAACTGATAAAAATACTTTAATCAAACTAAAAGCCAGGCAAAATATGAGGATTACAGAACAAAATACATACAAAATAAATACCATCGCTATTCGTATGGAATATATTTTCTAAATTCGTTTCGTTTTGTCCTACGTGTGCCGCACAATTTAATCCGATATTGATAGATCACTACAGACAGTTATATATCACTAGGTAAAAGAAAAACGCTTGGTTGCTTTATTAAGGGAGGGTTAAGAGAACAAATGATAGTACTGAAAATTTACAAACTCTGCTCTACATTATTGAGAATATAAAAAGTTCTAGAAAAAGTGTTTGATTGGAACTGGTTAAAAAAGATGAGTTTGCGAAAATACTATTTTAGTATGCCTCAATTACTTATCTTTTTGGGAGTTTAAAAAGTTAAATATTCGAGTTTATGTCTAGCCAAAACCAAAAATATATTTTTAGTTTTAATGTGGGATATTATTGTCTGATAGAATAGTTATGGTAATTATGTAAATTACATAGAAAAAGTCAACCTATAGCGCATTATTATATTAAGGTATTTGCTATAATTAGCTACAAATAGAAACTAAAACCGTCAACTCATTAATTAGTACCCTGAAACTCAGCGGTGAGCTTATTTGAACTTAAATCTACAAACTACGGGTATCTACTCATTCAAATTTACGTGGAATAGTTCAATAGTACGTTTATTACGTAAATATAAGTTTATTGGCAGAACAGTGGTTGAAGCAAGTAATATTTTGAGTCGTTAAATATTTATTTCCTGGTACCCAAGAAGCTTATATCTAATACACTGGAGATTTCAGTATGAACATTAACTTGTAACAAGAAAATATGACGTTGAATGACGCCTGTATGTTTTTTTATCCCTTTCACACCTAACTAACTACCTAGGTGTGAAAGGGATAAAAAAACATACAGGCGTCATTCAACGTCATATTTTCTTGTTACACGTTCATACTGAAATCTCCAGTGTATTAGATATAAGCTTCTTGCTGGAACCTAACCTACCTTGTTTGAGTTTGAAATTTTTGTATCATAGAAAATTATGTATGAGTGATAATGACTTGAAACTCGAAGTACTTAATAATAAATGGTACAATGTTAAATCATACTTAAAAAATTTAATAATGATGACGAAAATTATTGCAAATACAATATTTATATATCTGTCTTTTGAATACGTAAAAAAAACATCCCAAATACAGTCTAAACAGGCAGAGCGTTCCCAAATTCGTACACTTAATAAGGCGTCGCACGGAACATACGGTAATATAATTTTGTGAAAATATGAAAGCGAGTAAATAGCATTACCTACGTATCTTTGTAACCTGAGCCCCGAACTTCAAAGGAACAGATAAACATGTGTTGGGTAACAGCAAGCCGAATGGAAACTGTGGGAAGTATTTGGGTAGGGTTTGTAGGTCATGAGCACGGAATATGCATATAATATGCATATTATAGATATTATTATGTTGGGAACCATTGTTGATTTAATGGGACAGGGGGTAATTAAGGTTTGCATCCCTTTTGGTAATTATTTTTGAGGTTATTTTGTGAATGGTGATTATTCTCATTGTATCTACAGCATACCTAATGCCTATAAATTATCGAGATTATCTTTTTGGAGCTAAGTTTTAGAGAATATGAGAGTTTTTGAACTGTAGAATTTTATCTTGTATACCGAATCATTATAATCATTTTAAAAAGGAATGTAAACCAATAGAGAAATAGGCAACAAACAATATTTTATCTTATTTATTCCGCTTTAGTTTGCAGATCGTTGCTAAGCCTACTCATGGACCGTTAACAAATTGTTTGCTGACTCTGGGACGGGAAGGGTAACTCCTAAACTATTGCAAATTACCTAATACAATTACCTCTACGCCGCTACGACAAAGTGCTACGAAACATTTTCATTATTTACAACCTATTTGTATTCGAATTTACCCTTATTTTGTAGTGAAACTATATTTAACAGAATATAGTATTAAACCATACGTTATCATTTTATCTAATACTAGCGGTCCGCCCCAGCTTCGCCCGTGGTACATATTTATGTTTTCTCTACATAAGAACCATCCTCGTACTTCAACGAATATAATAAAAAAATAATTTTCGAAATCGGTCAACCCGTTCACACGTGATGCCGTGACAACGCGAAACGGGTTTCTATTCATTTTTATATATATAGATGATGTTCTAATATCTTTGCTACGATTAGAAAGCTTTGTTAATTGAAAATGTTATACTTTTTGTATTTTCTTTTGTGTTGTTTTCCAGTGTCGTTATAGAAACCACAACAATTTTAAGCATATTGTATACAATTCAAGAATGCATAAAAACTTATTAGGGGAGGACTTGCGGTTAAAACCCAAAATATATAAGGGTATTATACTAAATATAAAACGCAACCCGCCAAACTGAGGTTTGAATAAGTAAATGTTTGCTAAAAGGTAATTTTATTCTCCGGCGTACAATTAAGCTACCCGATATTGTTGCAAAAGTCTTTAATTAAACTTCTGCTTTTCTTGTATTATGAAAAAGTCAATCAACCCTTCAAGTTTGGGAAAGTACTGTCCATTCGGACCCACGTCAAACATTGTTCATCTTACGTTTGTTAGGAAATTCACTATACGGAGATTCCCTATTGATCTTGAAACCACATTTTGTTGAAATACATTTATACGGAACGTTAGGTACACTATACAATGGACTGTGGGTCTCTATAGCCGTTCCGTGTACAAAGAGTATTCACGATGACGAAGCATTTTTAAAAATCTGCTTTGAATAGAAGTACTTTATATGATTTCGAGGAAAATAGTTGGAACACGTGCCGTGAAAAATCAGATTTCATGAGTAACAGCATTTTGTTACATTTTATATTTTGTGAAGTATTTTTTGAGCTGGATGAACTGGTTAAAAGCTTAAACGCTAATCTTGTAAAGAGGGAAGATTTGATTAAGAGTTTATATGTTTGTTTGTTTAAAGTATTTTTTATCTTGGCTAGGAAAAGCGAGTAGTAAAGAGTTCTTTTGACAATAGAAGATATTAATATTCATTAATTTACAAAATCAATTATATTGCTTTGTTTGTAGTCTTAAAAAAAATAATTGTACTAATATTATAAACGCAATATAAATAATTGAAATTAATACAAAATCGGTCCATTATCCGAATAGTATTATAATTTACGGTATATTTCAACATTCGCATAATCGGATTAACGTAAGGCCATCAAATAGCACGTGTCGCGCGGCCAGAACTGTTTCATTATCAAATAAATAAATACGTGTTGATTCTGTGATTTTATTACACTCGTTAGACGCGAATATTGTTAAGTATAGGTGTAATTTTGAGGTGATACATTCATGGTAGGTATGATTTTTGAAGCGAAATATACTTTTATACTTGCTTAGACAAAATATGTTTAAGTAAGATTTGACACTTACAATAGAAAAAAATATATCTGAAAATACGTTCAAGAGGGTCTTTTGTTATATCACGAATCAACAGGGCGGAGGAGCCGAGGATTGGTTTCAGTTATTTTTTCTTAATTTATACAGTTTTAGATACCTTAAGCGCAACCAATACTGCATATATAAAAAAAAACATGCTCAATTCTGTTTTTAAAATTATAAAGTGATATAAATTATATAGCGATATCCAAAGTTTAATATTATCGTTTAGATTAGACAGGCGATTATAATTATTTCTTTTTTTAACCCAAAATAATCAGGAATTTTCACCGAAAAACAAACTTCTGAAACTCTGATTACTTAAAATGTAGTAATTAAACCGTTGATTACAAGATTCGTAATTAAGAATAAATCAAAATACCTTCACAACCAGTCCCGAGGGTTGAAATAGCGTGATTTCTTTTTCCTTTTCAAAAAGGGGGAAAGAGAGGGGTGATTATTTGTTAACGGTTCGTAAATTTATAAAATGTTTGTGAGCGTCACATTTCCTGATTTATGATGAAACCATAACGCACAGCCACCTGAGCTGACAATTTTTATAGTCCATGAACAGTTCTCTGTAAATAATGGTTCATTATTTTACGATAAGCCGTGAAATGTAAGTATAAAAGCCAAATACCACTATTATTAGTGGAACATAAAATTTCACTATATTTCGCTACCGCAAATAATAAATATGAATAATTGAACTGTGACCTTAATTACTTTTAATGAGTTATTTATTACCCTTTTCTATCATCTTTTTAAGAGCTTCATTAGCCCTTTAATTAATAGCCTAGCTTCTATTTAAAGCGCCGTTGGCATAGCGGTCTGAATATTATGTTATTAATCTGCAAAAAATCAAGTAGGTTTCAAGTCTGATCAAATCAGGTAGGTAATATGTTTAGAAAACATTACTAGTTTATTATTTCGGTTAAAATATATACCCATGTGTATCAAAATATCGAAAACTTTAATGCCATAGAGACCACACATTGCAATTTGCATCTATGAAAACTTCAATAATTTATTAAACTTGATACACGTTCAAAGCAACCTCTGAGAGTCCGTTTCATATGAAATCATGTTTGACTACCTTTGCTAGATAGCCAAGTATTACTTCCATTTGCCTTTCATCCTAAACTTGTTAAATAGCACTGACCTAATATTACTGCGAAACTTTGCTTATTCGACTTGATATTTGAGATAATTTTAATTAGTTTTAGTTCAACATTAACTGGATATTTACTCGGAATAAATTAGAAACTAGATAGTTGGTAAATATTACAATTTATGCAATTTACGAAAGCTACGAGAAAATTCGTATTACGTTTATTTATTTAACATTTTCAAAATGAAAACTCAAATACAACACTCTGTAGTGTTCAGATTGTACCATCTTTATTCTAGAAAGCGCTAGAAACCCTAAGTCCACATTTGTACGAAAATTGTTAACATTAGCCGTGCGTTCCCGATTTTTCCCATTACCCACAGAACTTAATCCATTGAATGTATTCCAACTCACGTCTCCGTTGCTTGTGTTATGGAAGTCCTGCTGATAGCTCTTAAAAGGATTTAATACTATCCTGCTGTGACTGGACTAGCCACATAAATAATCCTTAGCGAAGATTTAATGGACTGATGCATGTTGGTGAACTTAGGACAGTATTCAATCCGTGCTATTAGGTACGTCTACAATCAAACTTTGGATAATGTTCAAGCAAGTAGCATTCTACGGTGAGCCGTAATAACTAGCTGAATTAATTCAAATTTTATATAGAATAAATGTGTTGATATTTAATAAAAAATATTGTTATTATATTCTTAAAAAACACGATTTATTCGTAGTAAAGCAGCTCAAGTATTCCGAAAATTCAATAAGATGCCATTTTCCAACGATAATTTTAGACGCCTTTTTGTAATCAATATATTTGTCTCGAAGAAAGAGGTACACGACCTTTTCACTCATACGTTCTATATTTTTAAGGTAAAATATACTGCTCATCATTTGAAACATGAATATGAAAAATTGCAAGCAGATGGTTTTATGGCGAATAATATTACGGTTGAAATATAAATTCTCTGGCGGACAGCTAGTGTCACGAACAGAGGCAGGGTATGGATCTCTATTTAAAAATAAAACTCATCAATTTAGCCAATATTTCAGTTGCTATAACCCACTCTTTTACCTTTGAGATCGCAATTTGCGTTTTCTCATTTCCACCAAATTGAGTAATTCCAAATTTTTTGATTGCATTTTTATGTTGTATAAATTGCCTGTTTATTTTTTATTATAAGCGTTTGTATACGAAGCATATTTGATTGATTGGTGTCAATAATGGGTATTCCATGTACAATAAGTATAAAAAAAGAGAAGATATATTTTATGTTTATGAAATAATGTTAAATTTAAACTACAAATTTAAAAGAAAAAAACTTAATTAACTCATGATGATGTATCCTAACTCTTTCATTTCATTTCATATATAATAGCTTACTAATTAGTTTCTTCAATGTCTATATAATTAGGTAATAGGGATAAAAATAGATAATAAAATTTCATAATTTATTAATAAGCACTTCAGAGAATTTTATTTTCATACTTCATCCTCTACCAGCAACCAACATGTTTTCCTCGGAACCCTTCTCAATAACAAACGAAATAAGTTATTTAAATTATGCTTTTTTATGCCTTTGGATAAACTTTATAACAAGCACACACATATATACCATTATTAATAATTTTATGCTTATGAATGCACACATATACACCATATATGAACAATACTGTAAACTAATTTATATACCTACTACAAGCTCAAACTGTTAATTGTAATTTACTTTCAACACCTTTCAATAAATTGGGGCAAGTAGGTAAGTTTTTTCGTAAATCTCGCCCTGAAATGCGAGAGTAAAGGTCTCTACATTTTAATGTATTTTCTATTACAGTTATCAAATTATTCATTCCTGAATTAAATTATTTATTATTAACTGTATTATGGAATTGTAAGATATTCTATAATGTATTAATTTAAAAAAATAACTTTTCGTCTCTCTTTTGAAGGACTCATGAATTTATAAACAAATATTCTATATTATTCATTGGCATTCATTAATATTAATAATACACTTCGATTGATAAAACATAAACGCTAAGGTTGAAGTGTCTCCTCAATACAAATTTTAATGAGTCTCAAAAAGTTCTGAGTTACAAGAGCTAATATTTTATTTCATGCATACGTTTATTTACGGAAATTTTATTTCTTCTTCTTCTTGTTTATAATAAAATAGCTGTGCCCACGGTTTTACTCATAGTGCTCCGCTCCTTTTTGTCTTAGTGTGGTGATATATAGCATATAGCCTTCGTCGATAAATGGGCCATCTAACACCAAAAGAATTTTTCAAATCGGACCAGTAGTTCCTGAGATTAGCGTGTTCAAACAAACAAATAAATTCTTCAGATTTATAATATTAAGTATAGATTAGTATTAGTATATACGATACGTCTACTTATTCGAGTGTGATACAAGAAGTCGGTTAAAAAGTAGTTAACATTATAATAATATATTACATATTGTCTTCTTTTTCATATTGAGTGTTATTCTTCAAAAAAGATTATGATGTGTTAAATATAATGGTCCGGGAGCCAGCAGCAGATTTTATGACCAAGTTCCTCTCAAGCGGTAATTAGTAAAATGCATCAAAGTATAGTATTATGAAGCCTCGTGAACGTCAGCTGGAGCTCGGTTGGGGGGAAGAGCGGTTGTAGCCTCCCGTATCAGCTGACGGTTTTTCCACCAAGATACAGCCAGCTGACATATATATTTATCCACAGTTACATATAAGCTATCATCAGGTAAATTTTTGTTTGAGAGGAAATAACGGAAAATAAATTTTTCTTTAAATTTAACTTTCATGTTCGAGACACCAGCTGACGTATAATACACCATGTTGTAACCAGCTGACTATTTTTTTTCGTTGAGATATTGGGTTAGCTACAATTTGACAATTTTTTAGCTGAGAGGAAATGAATGAATGAATGTATTTTTTTTCCTATGTGCGTGGGAGGCTACAACCGCTCACCCCCCCAACCGAGCGCCAGCTGACGTTCACGAGGCTTTATAATACTATACTCTCATGCGTCTGACGAATTATCTCTTGAGAGGAAATAATGAACCAAATTTGCACCTGGCTCCCTAACCATAATTTCCGATGGTAATAGAAGTTGAGCAAACGTCCGAATTCCGAAAAGGCTCGGCCACTAATACTATTAAGTAATTTGCTAATGGCCATTATTGTGTTCATACATCAAGCTCATAACTAAATAAACGAGTAATGCGATGATCATTCTTGTCCTGTTAATGTTTTGTTTTTATATTATGCCATCGAAAATCATATCCATTCACTTCCATTCATATCAATTTTATCTTCATACGTATTCACAACGCATAATTGATGGATCATTAACAATAAACTTAAATATGAAATGTATACTTGCTAATTACAAATAAAAAATCTCAGATTTATATTGCAATGTCCTTCCCCAGGTAAATCTCAGATTTATATTGCAATATCCTATGTTCTTCCCCAGGTACCAAGCTATCACTGTACCAAATTTGAAATAAATCCATGCAGTACTATTTGAGATTAGCCCGGACATACAAACAGACAAAAATTAAAAAAAAACTATATTTTTGGATTCGATATCTATTGTACATCACGCCCCAAAGCCAATGTAAAACTTACCGGTTTACACGGGCTTAATAGTAAGTGCTTAGTACTTGTCACCGACTTCAAACCTATTTAACAAATAGCACAAAGTTTTTTTTTTACTTTTCCGTTTTTAAAGTCGGTTTTTTTTAACGTAGTTATATTGTAAGAAATATGTTTTTATAACGGAATCCAATACTGCTCTTGACCATCCTGCAACATGTACCTAGTTTGTTGGTGTTTCCATAATTTGTTTGAGTCAATAATAGACATTTGATTATTAATTATTTGTATAGATAGAATAAAATTCAGTCTATGTCGTTTACGAATAATGTAGTTTTCTGCAGAGAATTTTTCAAATCGGTCACCTAGATTCAATGAATACTATCAATATACAATCAATTGTCTCCGTAATAACTACCTACTTCTCCGTCGTAAGTAGATAAACTAATACTAAACTAAATGTGTCAAAAGCATCCATCCAGTTTTTCATTCAGTGAAGTTCTCGTCTTCAACCTATAGTTTATGCATTTCAATACGCACAATCTACTAAAACACTTTTATCTACGAGCCTTCAGCCTATGAAGGAATATTTATCAGCTATCGTCCATTCCACTATACATAAGACTTCGCAATTCAATAAATAGCCACGCCGATCTAAGCAATCCAGTCGCACTGTCAAGAGAATTGGAATATAGTGTAACTTCGTATTATAAACAACTTCGCTTGCGTGGTTGATATAAATTCCACTGGGTATGCCATGTTTTACTCCGGTAAATAGGCTACTTCTATAGCGCTCTTCTAACTATCTCCAGACGCAAAAATCACGCCCTTAAATCGCTCCACTGCAACCTGAAAGCAGACAAACAAACAAAGAATTATTCGTATTTCTAATATTAACAATAATGTTTAAAATGTTAGTAAAGATGTTAAGACCAGTGAAAAATTACATATTATTCGCTTCTGTAAAAACAATTTTCCATTTCATATATCACACAATGAAGTTATAGAAATAATTTTGTAGAATTTGGGATTTATAGCAGTAATACATCCAGACTAGTGTAATACGTTGATAATAGTCATCATTAAGTTCTGAAGTTATCTCACACGTAACTAAGAATAATGTCCGTCTAGGGTCGGAGTTAGGCGAATGTAATACTGTTTATCTATTTACATGTACGGTAATGAATATTTATGTAGGTCAGTTCATCTTATATGCACTAGAAATGTGTATTTAAACTGGAGTGTTCCTAAAAATGCAATATCAGGTAAGAGCCATTAATTTTGGACTGGCGCGGTAGGAGATATATTTTCCGCACAGCGGTTGGCGAAAAGCGTTCATTCGAAAGTTAGTGCGGATAGCAGGTCACATGTGCTTCACAAACATTTTACGTATATTTTTAAATACACCTACAAAAATGCACTCAAAAGAATCGACGTCCGATGTTATTGAATTAGGTATAAATATGAATGGGGGTTAAATTTACTTTTAGAAAGGTAGTGTCCATTTTTTATTTTACTTTATTGTAACTTTAGGTTCAGAATATGTTACTCTATTAACAAATAACGTTGACCTATGATTGATAATGCCTTGTTGGGAACATAAGTTTCTTACTACACTAGTTGAAATATAGAAAACACGTATTTCAATCTCTATTGCAAAAGTTATAAAAACCAAACAGAATTATTGTATAAACGACCATAAAGACCCAAAAGTTTGACGTATTCTACAAACAACGACAATCATCTTGGTAAAGCTTTTTCAATACTAAAGTTTTAAACACTAACTGACAGATACAGGTTGGATATACGACAAACTACGGTATTATTAAAGTGATGGTTAGGGGTGGAATGTTCTCAAATAGTTCAAGAGGTCGATCTGGAGGCCATTAAAAGTTACCGCTTGTTCCTAGGTCACTTGACTTTGGAAAGTACGATCGTGAGTTGGGGAATATTTTCTTTACAATAATTATTCATTGACTAGGACACGAAGTCTAAATAGAGTAGGTACGGTAACTTTTATCTCCTTCGTCTAACTGAAGTAAAGTAGAAAGTCTAAACTACCTACTGTACTATTTCCTTCATTAATATTATTTTTTTACTTTTTAATTTACTGTATTAATAAGATTGTTACCTATCGTGATTTTAATTGTTTACTTGTCTTCCTTGTTTCAAATTGTTTGTTTTCTATGCTTACATTAATTTTTTCATTAATTTAAATTGTACTGTGTCCATTGTTATGGAGTCAAATAAATGTTTATTTCTTTCTTTCTTAAACATAATTGCCTCACTAGCCTGTTTATATATAAAATAGTGTAGTTTTATGTTTATATAACTTTTGTTGACTAGCTACATTTAAGTAATACTATTCAATAGTACTGTGTCTTTTGTAATATATTATATCAAGTAATATGTATGACCCAGCTTGTAATCTATTTTGCGAAAGTGAATCGTATATTCTTTAGAGAAATCAAACGACCCTTTTTATGATGAGGTAACTTCTTTACAATATAACTCAATTTCTATGACATAGAGTAAGATATGTAATTTCTATGTCTCCTTCCTTAAGGCTTATACATGCGCTAATAACCTTGAGCATACTTGACGGATCTCAAACCTCTCCCGCTGCACCTTCTTTTTTCCTCGCATTTTGTATTTAAAAAGATACTAATCAGTGAAACAAAAAATCCTCGTCAGGGACTGTTGTGTAACTGATAATTTATTAAACATAAAATTTTCAGAGCTCTAAGTCAGCAGGTTACGAAGTTTATAGAGTATTTGCGGAAAAATCGATGACCACGGCACATTTTTTTTCTAGAAATCTATTAACTTTGGAAAAAAGTCCTCGCGAGCAATTAAAGATCAAAGACCATCCTATTTTATATATTTTTTTCGGTATTGTGCTTTATGTTGTACCAGACTTTATAGAGGTTGAACATAGTCGAAATTGCCGGGTAACGCCTTAATATTTGTCACGCTATAGGACCTCGCTTTTGTACCTCCGAACATTACTGTCAAATATTTTTTTTTTTTTTTAAATTTAACATGGTAGATTGCTACGTAATTATAATAAACTGTATAAGTAAGAAAACAAAATAATAAAAACAATCCCTTACTTAATTTACATATATTTAATCCATTTGTAAATACTTAACACATTTAAGGGCAGTAAATTGCAAAATAAGAGCACAGGCAACTCATATTATGAATTTCAAACTCATACAGCCGCCTCAGGGCCTCATGAATTAAATAACAATTCTATTACTTACTATCGGAAACCCGTTAAATTTTATCCGGATACTTGACCGTAATCTTAAGGGTCAGGTTTCTGGTTACCCGTGGGTATTTCTTATAACATTTTAAGCAAACATTCAATAAAAAAGTGGCATTCAAATAAATAAAATGTAGGCATATTCCAAACCTAAATTCATTCCAGTAAATCCCTAACTCATTGATAGTTGCCGTTCTTATGACTATTATATATTATTCCTTAAACCTCCAGTATTATCTGTGCATCCAGTAACACAATTTGAGTTTTTCCATATTATATTATGTGGATATAAGTAGCTACTCTTGTTTGGACAAAAATAAACTTAACCCACTTAGTGAAGGACGCTGGGATACACTGTAAAATAAAACCATCCACTGTTTAAAAGCGCCTGAGGCATCGTTCTGTTACCCTCCCTCCGTTCAGTTCCATAATCAATTACTTTTACCCTTCGGCTTTGGAAAATATGTCTTTACATTTATTCTGATTTTATGTGATCGTAAGATTTGTAAGAATTCACTACTATTTGTCAAGATAAGATACAAATATGCGACAATAAACTCTAAATGAGATGTATTGCGATAAACGATTAAAGAAATAGAGAGAGGATGTGTGTACAGTACAGTACAGTACTTGTTTTCTGCTATTAGTAGATACAATTATACCTAAAAATCTAATATAATCGAGCAATAGTAACTCAATAAATGCATTTAAATCACTACGTAAGTTTTATGTTACTAGATGGTAACATATATGTATAGATATAGTAATACAAAACTTTATTTTACCGCAAGGGACAAAAAAAGTAAAACATTGCCCGTAACTAATCCAATAAGAGCATAAAACAAAAGCGACATGTACTCCATAATTGGCAACTAACAGCAACGAGAGTACACTTATCCACCTAATCGCATGATATAAGGTCGGGATTTACTCCACGATGTAACCTGTAATAGAAGTTGTTCCCGCGGGCTGGTCGACGTGACGGGCGTAAATGGACACACTTGTATCATAGTAAATAGAATACGAACAGTAGGGCAACTAACACTCTACGATAAAATAATTACCTACGCTACGCTATGCTACGCTGGCAACATTGAAGCAAAAGGGTTTTTACTTTGTATATTTTTAACTTGTCATCACGATGTAACCTTTACGTGCTCTCTTTGAAGAGGACACTCGCAACTGACAACACCGCGACCACTGCAGCAGTCTAACAACTCTTGTTAATGCGTATATTTGTGCGAGTGCCGTTCCGTACGTTTTGTAGGTAGTTTCCGTACTGTTTGTAGTTTATTTACTGTACTTATATTGACGTCCCTTTAAGGGAAGAGCTCGTGCGAATATATTATTGCCTCCATTCAGGTGAAGTACGAATCGTTCGGCTCTTATTTTCGTGTTTAATGTATTTCGTGAGTACGGGATCAATCTCGAATTAGTCTGACGAGGATATCATTGTTGTGTGTGACCTATTTCTATTGTAATAATAAATCCATGTTATGTCGCTGTTAACCATTATTATGTTTAAAATTTTTTCTTATAACAGTCCTCTCTTATAATCGGTAAAATATTTATAAAAATTAACACGTTTATGAAAATAAAACTTTGCTTTATTTTACTAAATATAACCTGAAATACAGGTTTTCAAAGATTAACTTTAGTTTAAAATCTCACGCTTACATCCTTACTAATATTATAAATGCGAAAGTAACTCTGTCTGTCTGTCTGTTACTCAATCACGCCTAAACTACCGAACCAATTTGCATGAAATTTGGTATGGAGATATTTTGATACCCGAGAAAGGACATAGGCTACCTTTTATTGCAAAATATGTACCACGGGCGAAGCCGGGGCGGACCACTAGTTTAAAATATTATGAAAATTTGAAAACAATGAAAATTAAAAGCACTCCTTTTCAGAATTTCCAAATTCATTTACACGACAAAATAAATTGAAATTTCATTTAAAATTTTAAAAATCTAATAGCATTTGTTGTCAAAATGATGAATAGCCTTTTCAGAAAACTCCATCTTGAATTTTAATATAGGTGGGTCCAATCTTTTAGCCGCTTGATGCATGAAATAAAAAGGACAAATATTTAAAAGCGTATAAAACCTATAACGGATTACCATCTCTAGAAAATGGAACATAATAGGATAACAAATGGGATTTCGGTATTAGTTTTCATTATACTTTTATAGGATAAAATAAAATTTATCAGCATAAATAGGTTATTGATCGAGACGAGATTGCGAAGTCAATGTATTTGCCACTCGTCTTCATAATTTACATAAAATAAAATAATTTTGGAAAGTCTTTAAATACGACATTTTCGAGAGATTTTGGTGGATTCAATAAATTGACTTAACTAGAGAAAAGCAAAATAGAACCAAATCAAGTATCTTTCATCAAGCACCAAATGCCGATATTTTGTGACAACAACACTTTTTTCTAAAGCTCAAATACAAATTATTTATTTATTTTGTTGTTGTTTTCATCGTATACAATATACATATATACCGATCTACCTACCCGTTCACAGTAAGATGAAAGACGAAACACAATTTAATGATAAACATCTACATAAAATTACATATTTCACTCCAATGACTATTTAAATTGGAAACGTGAAAATTTGCTTTTACGTATTTTCTATCTACGTTCTACACAACGAATGAAGTTCATTATTCGATCTCTATTAAAGTAAATACTAAATAAAATACAAACGGTGTTATTGGTTTTCAATAACATTTAAATAGTCATAAATTTTTACTACTTTTAAGATGTTAAATTTATTTTAACTTCGCAGTTAATTCTTGAGAAATAGCGTTTAAAGTATTGATTGAAATAGTTCAATTTATTGTGGGAGTAAAACAATAGTTCGAACGGGGTATAACTTCAGCATGAATTCATCTCATATCGGGGTAAATCAACACTAACAGACGGTCGTTGTGATAGCGTTAACACTAGTGACATATTAACCTTTCTCATACAATAATTGAAGGGAGCGGATATTCATCCTCCCAATTCCTATCTCAAGATCCAAAACATTGTCTTAATCCCAAATTCTATTAACAGCCCATTTGTAGCTATTTGTCGTATACATTACCTACGATATGTTTGTTATCATAAATTATCTTCTCTTCCCAGCAAGGATGTAGAACACTATATCAAAACAGCATATCTGCAAGGTCATGTATCGCATAAAACTTGGTATCGATGTTCAATAATCGAGTTATATCCACGGTATCGATTTCACGGAATCGCCGGCGGCGTTGCAATCTGTTGCTTCGCTAAAGTTATCGAGGCAGCAATATTTATGTGTCACTTGGTAACATTTTGTCTTTCGATATTGCTCTTGAATTAGCGGTTTTTAATTAAATAACAGTTTATTATCGTATTAGGATTGATGAAGGTTTATTATATCAATGAAACTATACCGTTTTTTGGGAGAGAGTTTTAATCCTGATCGATTTAAAATACAAGAAACAGGTAATAAAAATGTTTCATGATTCTTTTATCACACAAGAAGAAAAATTTACTTGAGTTATAAGATAATAATTTACATCCATCATTGTTTGTTCGTGTATCAATTACATATTGTGCCTACACTCTACAGAGACCTGTATATATAATCCAATATATGATATTCTGGAATATAGAACTTCCAAAATATATTTGCAATAGTTCTGGATAGATTCAGCAAACCCGGCATAAGTTTATATTTCAAATCGATAACACCCACAACCGATTCAATTCAAGCGGAAATAATGCTTGAATTTCAATATTGAAGCATTAATAACATGAATATTATCTACGGATATTATACAATTATATAATACTGTTGCCTGCAGTTTTGCCTGCGTAGAAAAGATAAATCTTCATGGTACAAAATTTCAACCCCTATTTTATCCCCTACAATTGATCAAAATCCTTTCTTAACTTAGGCTTTGCGTTGATAGAACACTATGTCAGTCAATCAGTCACCTTTGAGTTATATAGAGCTGTGCTCCGCGGTTTCACCCGCATTGCTCCACTCCTGTTGGTCTTAACCTGATGATATATAGCCTGTAAGCCTTCCTCGATACAGTGGCAATCTAACAACGAAAGAATTTTTCAAATCGGACCAGTAGTTCCTGAGATTAACGCGTTCAAACAAACAAACTCTTCAGCTTTATAATATTAGTATAGATTTAGATTGAATAGTTATAATAAAGTATCAATTTTTATTACTTTTATAAAATTCAATAAACGTATCTAAATATACTTATTTATATTGCCTACGCAGGTATGTTGTAAATCCAAAAAGCTTAGAGTTATGAAATAGTGTATGTACTTTCTTTCGTTATTCTAAGCCAAGAAATTTGCCACGAATACACTTATATTGGTTATATAAAGTAGTCTTTTATAAATGAGTTACATGACAGCATACAGGAGCATTGTACCAAATTACATGAAAAGAAAGCATGAGAGAAATACAAGTTTGAGTACGTGGACAAACTGTTTTACAAAGTTTAGCTTCCGTGTTAACTAACTTTGGTCCCCGTCCTGCTAGTAACAAACATAGTAAGTATATTGCTCTATTTTAGACGGAAAATAGTAAATCTACTTTAGTTTAGAATGTTTTATTTTGTAGAGAGACCATGAAATAGACCTTTTAAAGGAAGGACCTTTTTATTTCTAGTTGAAGGAATGAGCGCAGCTATTGGTCTATTTAATAATTATCACATGATTAAGTTCAAAAGGCTTCAATCAACTAACATTTATGGCCGAAAACCCGACATCGAATCGAAAAACGATTTAAAATAGCTTTTTAAATAAGTATTTATTCTGATAAATATGTAAAAGAAGATCGTAATACGAGAAAAAGGATTATAATTAAAGATAGGAAGAAGGATAAGAAAATAACACATAGAAATCATGCTTTATATACCTCTAGGATTTATTGAAGCTATAAAAATCACATACATCTCCGCTCTACACAACTCTACATTGGCTCTGCATTATTATACATAGTATATATCTACAACACATTATAATTATATGATAAAACAAAATATTCACAAATTAACAACTATTAATTATGCATGCGCTTGAAGTGGTCCCTTCAAATCGTTGACATTAAAACAAGTATGTAATAAAGAGCTCACCTTAAGGGCTTGGTCTAGTAGTGCAAACAAATGCATCCTGTCATCCTATATGTAAATAATACAAATGTACTAAGGGAAAGTTGCTCCACTTAATTTTTAAAAATTAAATCATTCGTATGCATAATTTAATATTCGTTTTAAGTACCAAAAATGACAATTTGAAACAATTTTCGTGAAAATTACACCGGGTGATTTTTTTTTTATCAGTACACAAAATTTGCGAATACTTTCTATTGATATCTTCAACTTCATGTTTATATAACTGATCAACTTTTACAAAGAAATTTGGACGAAATATAAAAAAAAATAAGCTTTCCATACAAAATGCATAACTCTTTACATTTTTTTCGACCTAAGTTTCTTAGTGAAAGTTGTTCAGTTTAACTAATAAAACGGATAAACAAATTTTGTATATAATAAAAAAAATGTAATGTTTGTGTTAAAAAATAAAATAGAAAAAAACGCAAATGAAAACAAAAGATATTTATTTCTGACTAGCTTCCGCCCGCGACTCCGTCCGCGCGGATGTCGGTCTTCGCGTCTTCTACAGATTTATTATATTATGTATAATATATAGATTTATATTGATAAACCTAATAAATCTTTTGCTAGCATTCTGATGCTTTATCGGTTGCACTGGATTTATATCTTTTTCAATCGCTTGAATGATATAGGATGGGTCCTTGATGGGCATCGAATGCTGAAGTCTCGAATCAATCAATTCTGACAGTAGGCAATTTATGTAAAATCTTGATAATGGTCCATCATTTTATTTTGCCTAAACGTTACATAATTTTTTATATATTCTATTTTTGACGAATGATTCACTCCAGTCCAAACAGCAAATAAGCAGACTTCTGCTTCTGCAACGTTTAGTTGTCCCTGAATTTGGAAAAAATAGTCATGATTCTTATCTATGACAAAAGTGTTATTTTTTGCATTGTATTTCAAATATTAATTTTTTTATTTTTAACCGCATCTTCCGCATTCATGTCTTTTGCGGGAATTAGACATTTAACTTCTACTAGTCCCATTTTCCCTTTTTGATATGGGAGTGTATAAAGTAAATTTTTTAGATATTTCTTGTTATACTTTTAAAAAGTTATTATTGTCATTTTGCTCATTAGGTAAAGTAATTTCGATATCAGTTTTAAGTTTTTTGATACCTGCAATAATAACGTCATAATCGCCTGCACATACTTAACGATTACACCCTGTATACAATCCACCTTCCACATTCATAATGTTTTCCTGTCCTCCTCTCCTTTACGCTGTTCACCGATACATTTTAAATGAGTAAATCTGCTACCACTGAAGGATGTTTCATTGTGATCAGCAAATTTTCACCACTGTTGTCGATTATTTGTTTTTCATTTTTAATCAGCAATTCATCATCAGTTTTGTTTTTGGTGATGTACCCTAACAATACGTCGAAAAGGGAAAGCATCAATGAATTATCGTTTTCGTCCTCTTTTTTTATTCTTCGCGTCTCTGTTACTTGTGTTTATTTAGTTCTCAACACCCACTGAATTTTCTATGTTATTGTGATCTTCCATTACATCTGAGTTTTGATGATGTGATGATAATCCATTCGTTTTAATATTGGTACTAAGAGTTGGTGGACTAAACTAGAAATAGCGGACTAAATTTGTCAGCGCGTCTGTAAGATCAGAATATAAAACCAACATCCTGTATTTAAGTTACAAAATAAATAATCAAACAACATGCCGCTACGTTGAAAATGACTAGAAGAAAAAATTAAAACACCTCGGCATATAATTTTGGAGTAAACAAATCATTTTCCCCGTATGGGGATTTCCCCGGATGAACTTGGGAAGTTCAAGTTCTCAATACAAGTTTATATTATATTTCGTATTTCTCAAACGAAAAATAAACATTTTTGGAACTTCAAAAAAAATTATATTATAAGAAAATTTATGAGCTTACTTTAGTTTTAAAGAAATATACATCCCTTTACTGACACCCCGTAAAATAAAGAAATTGTTGCCAATCACCTTTGCATTTGGTTTCATTAACTTTATGTTCGAAGATAATTTTTTTTCTAGTAGTTACACGCGTATTTTTTTCGTTTATTTTCCATATCGAAATCAAATGTTTAAAAATACGAATATTTGCACAAAACTAAGATAAAAATAATCAATTAACAAAAATATTAAATTTAATGAAGTAGAGCAACTTTCACTTCGGTATGAAGGAAAATCGAGCGTAGAGCACACGTCAGAACGCTCCGGCCCAAGGAGCGCGACTAAAGAAATTCGCTAGGATTTTTCCTAATTATTTTAAATTTTTTTAATATTTAAAGAATTATCAAAATTCTAAAAAAAAATTTTTTAAAGGATTAATACTCATTGGTCTTCAACCAACTCGAATAAATTAATGGAAAAAATAACTTTTAGCAGTATTTATCAATAGATTTTGTAAGGCAAAAAATGGGAAATTTAATGAATTTATAACGTTCTAATTAGGAAAATCATAAGTTTTTCGGCAATTGTATTCAGCAGTTTTTAATAACGACTATATAAGGATAATAATGCGCTGATCAGATTGTATAAATTGTAATCGGTTGCAACGTAGTGAGTGCACAAACTTAGCTCGAAATGTCTTTGGGGGAAAGAGACTTATCTTGAAGGCCTGATTAAGGTAACATAAAGTAACTTTATAAATGTGAAAAAATTCACGCGCATTGCGTATATAACACTAATTGATACACAAGAAAAAAAAATTCAGTTTATCATTTCATTAGCCGGGAAAAAATTGTCAAATAACTTGTTGAAAACGCAATTTTGCTAGACTGCAGCCTTAATCAGTATAATTTACAACTCACAGGCACCATAAAATATTATAGGCTGTTGTATCGTCTAGAATATAAAATTTTATGTAACTATAACCTTCGTATGGTGCTGTCCTTTATAACCTAGTTAAGAGCTTATAGTTTTCCTGTAATGATCTTAGAACCTTATAGCTACTAAGTGTAAACATTGCTATCTACAACACTTCAATCCTTAATAATTTATATTGAAAATTACCCAAGGAAACTACTAAATAACGGAGTGATATGTATATATTGAGATATATACGTTCCAAAATACACTGAAATAACAAATATACAATGTGCAAATGATAAAATATACACTGAAATAACAAATATAGAATGTGCAAATGATAAAATTCAAAAACAAATTACGCGCAAGTTGGTTTTCTTCCCAATTTCCATCACAAAAATATGATAACAATGTCACATTACTAACATGACATGCTAAGCTCATTAGTTATTCTGATCAACGAAGGTATGACATTATACAATTTACTCCTACAAGGAAAATGTTTTATGCCCTAAAATTTCGCCTAACGTAACAAAGTGTTGCTTTTATTGTGTAATTTATTAAATTTCTTAAGGATCTAACAACTTCGTAACATTAACATTATTTATAGTCGTTACATTAATACTTAAACTTTTAAAATGAATCGTGGGATAATAATTTTACTTAAGGCTGCAGTCTAGCAAAATTGCGTTTTCAACAAGTTATTTGACAATTTTTTCCCGGCTAATGAAATGATAAACTGAATTTTTTTTTCTTGTTTATCAATTAGTGTTATATACGCAATGCGCGTGAATTTTTTCACATTTATAAAGTTACTTTATGTTACCTTAATCAGGCCTTCAAGATAAGTCTCTTTCCCCCAAAATCATTTCGAGCTAAGTTTGTGCACTCACTACGTTGCAACCGATTACAATTTACACAATCTGATCAGCGCATTATTATCCTTATATAGTCGTTATTAAAAACTGCTGAATACAATTGCCGAAAAACTTATGATTTTCTTAATTAGAGCGTTATAAATTCATTAAATTTCCCATTTTTTGCCTGACAAAATCGATTGATAAATACTGCTAAAAGTTATTTTTTCCATTAATTTATTCGAGTTGGTTGAAGACCAATGAGTATTAATCCTTTAAAAAAATTTTTTTTTGAATTTTGATAATTCTTTAAATATTAAAAAAATATTTAAAATAATAAGGAAAAATCCTAGCGAATTTCTTTAGTCGCGCTCCTTGGGCCGGAGCGTTCTGACGTGTGCTCTACGCTCGATTTTCCTTCATACCGAAGTGAAAGTTGCTCTACTTCATTAAATTTAATATTTTTGTTAATTGATTATTTTTATCTTAGTTTTGTGCAAATATTCGTATTTTTAAACATTTGATTTCGATATGGAAAATAAACGAAAAAAATACGCGTGTAACTACTAGAAAAAAAATTATCTTCGAACATAAAGTTAATGAAACCAAATAGATTGCAAAGGTGATTGGCAACAATTTCTTTATTTTACGGGGTGTCAGTAAAGGGATGTATATTTCTTTAAAACTAAAGTAAGCTCATAAATTTTCTTATAATATAATTTTTTTGAAGTTCCAAAAATGTTTATTTTTCGTTTGAGAAATACGAAATATAATATAAACTTGTATTGAGAACTTGAACTTCCCAAGTTCATCCGGGGAAATCCCCATACGGGGAAAATGATTTGTTTACTCCAAAATTGATCCGAGGTGTTTTAATTTTTTCTTCTAGTCATTTTCAACGTAGCGGCATGTTGTTTGATTATTAATTTTGTAACTTAAATACAGGATGTTGGTTTTATATTCTGATCTTACAGACGCGCTGACAAATTTAGTCCACCATTTCTAGTTTAGTCTACCAACTCTAAGTACCATTATTAAAACGAATGGATTATCATCACATCATCAAAATTCAGTGGGGTTGAGAACTAAACAAACAGAAGTAACAGAGACGCGAAGAATAAAAAAAGAGGACGAAAACGATAATTCGTTGATGCTTTCCCTTTTCAACGTATTGTTAGGGTACATCACCAATCTGCAAAAAACAAAACTGATGATTCCCAATTGCTGATTAAAAATGAAAAACAAATAATCGACAACAGTGGTGAAAATTTGCTGATCACAATGAAACATCCTTCAGTGGTAGCAGATTTATTCATTTAAAATGTATCGGTGAACAGCGTAAAGGAGAGGAGGACAGGAAAACATTATGAATGTGGATGGTGGATTGTATACAGGGTGTAATCGATAAGTATGTGCAGGCGATTATGACGTTATTATTGCAGGTATCAAAAAACTTAAAACTAATATCGAAATTACTTTACCTAATGAGTAAAATGACAATAATAACTTTTTAAAAGTACAACGAGAAATATCTAAAAAATTTACTTTATACACTCCCATATCAAAAAGGGAAAATGGGACTAGTAGAAGTTAAATGTCTAATTCCGGCAAAAGACATGAATGCGGAAGATGCGGTTAAAAAAAAATTTAATATTTGAAATACAATGCAAAAAATAACACTTTTGTCATAGATAAGAATCATGACTATTTTTTCCAAATTCAGGGACAACTAAACGTTGCAGAAGCAGAAGTCTGCTTATTTGCTGTTTGGACTGGAGTGAATCATTCGTTAAAAATAGAATATATAAAAAAGTATGTAACGTTTAGGCAAAATAAAATGATGGACCATTATTGGATTTTACATAAATTGCCTACTGTCAGAATTGATTGATTCGAGACTTCAGCATTCGATGCCCATCAAGGACCCATCCTATATCATTCAAGCGATTGAAAAAAAAGAGATAAATCCAGTGCAACCGATAAAGCATCAGAATGCTAGCAAAAGATTTATTAGGTTTATCAATATAAATCTATATATGTATTATACATAATATATAATATAATAAATCTGTAGAAGACGCGAAGACTGACATCCGCGCGGACGGAGTCGCGGGCGGAAGCTAGTCAGAAATAAATATCTTTTGTTTTCATTTGCGTATTTTTCTATTTTATACTTTTTTAACACAAACATTACATTTTTTTTATTAAATACAAAATTTGTTTATCCGTTTTATTAGTTAAACTGAACAACTTTCACTAAGAAACTTAGGTCGAAGGAAATGTATATAGAGTTATGCATTTTGTATGGAAAGCTTATTTTTTTTTATTTTTCGTCCAAATTTCTTTGTAAAAGTTGATCAGTTATATAAACATGAAGTTGAAGATATCAATAGAAAGTATTCGCAAATTTTGTGTACTGATAAAAAAAAATCACCCGGTGTAATTTTCACGAAAATTGTTTCAAATTGTCATTTTTGGTACTTATTACGAATATTAAATTATACGAATGATTTAATTTTTAAAAATTAAGTGGAGCAACTTTCCCTTAGTACATTTGTATTATTTACATATAGGATGACAGGATGCATTTGTTTGCACTACTAGACCAAGCCCTTAAGCTTTATTGAATTGTTTTATAAAACCATGAATTAACCCACCGTAACAGCGATAACGCTGTGTTTTGTTTTATATTTCTATGTGTTTTATATTTCTATTTGCCATAAGGCTAACAAAATGTAAGACGAAATTGATCAGTATTTTTTATTTATTGTTGACAGAACATAAATCTTAAATCACGTTTTAAATTGAAGTTTATTTTGTTATCCATAAAATAAGAAAAGATTATTATTTTTTTTCACTTACCTGTGATTTAAAATTAAAGTCTATTTTGCTAACCTTAATATTAGAAAAGATTATTTTTTCACTTATAATAAAACCACTTATTGTATCTTAGTTTTTTAGCCTTCGTAAAAGAAGAGCTTATCGTTTGAGTGTCTTCTGATAAAAGTTATTGTGTATATCTTAGTGTTATGTCAAATGTTTTGTGTTTTGCTAATAAAAATAATAATCTTATATATATAAAAGCTTGTTTTTTTAGTTTTACTTAACGTATTATTTTATTAAATAACAAAATCGGGTTTAGAATTATTCTCTGGATTATGGTATTGAACTTTTATTGGACTTCATCATAATCAATCTGTGGTCTTACTACATTACCCTTTGTGGTATAATGACCATCGTATTATGTATAACTAATTAAATTTTACCTTACAAAGCTGTTCCGAAAATGTCATTGCAAATATAACGATTGTGGGCTTGATCGTGGTTACGATTTGCATATAAACGAGCAATAATCGGGTTGCTTTTGTCACTAAACACTAACAGGACATTATTAACTCTTGTTTAAATGTCACCATTGAATAAATAAGTAATATCACAGATTATATCTATTAATAATACGAAGCAATCTGCGTATCACCACCCACTATTGAAATAATATTCTGAATCTGAGGAAGGACGACTAAGTGTTTTATATTTCTATTTGTTAAGCATTTCACAATACTTTTAATTAAAAATTAATTACTACAGATCACGTTTCAGAATTGAATTAAAAAGCTACTCTATATGCAGGGAATAGAACATTGGAATATAATGTTTCATTATTATTGTCTTAGATTATTGTATTATGTTATTATATTTCGCATTAAATATAAATACGCTTTTTAATTATAGAACGCCGTATTTAAAATACGCCAGTTATTATATAGTTAAGTGCATGTTATACAAAAAGTAATTGTAATATTATGATGATGATTTTATGAGCTTTTACAATCAAATCTAAATAATTATGATACAAATGTATGATTTTCTCTATTTTGTGTTACGTATAAAAACCTATAAATATTCAAGTGTATAAATCAATTTAAATAATAAAAGCAATTTCTTAAAGACGATGGAATTATCCCTAAAATCTCGTTAGTGTTTTAACGAACCAATTAAAATGGAATAAGATGTAATTTCTGATTCGCTAACCCCTGCAAAACGACAAAGAAAGCAAGTTGTAATCTTCGTGTAACTTGCCTTGTAATTTCGCCCGGGGTTACTCTTCAATTAATAAAACTCATTCCTCGACACCCACTGAGAATCATTCTTCAAACTTTTCAGGTCAATAACAAAAGGTGACTCTATATTACCAGCCTTTGGTTCTTTATTTCTTAAAACCTGAGAATTTTTTATAGCAAAAAGTTCTTCAAGTAATTACGCTCAAACTTCAAGTCTCAAGATTATAGGTACGTAATATACTAATGATGATTTATACTTTATACAATTTCGTCTATAAAGATGTTAACTACTAGCGATGGAAAGATTTCACAAATTTTATGGAATGTTCAATGTATTTTTTGTTTGAAATGGAAATTGTATTTCTGAAATAAGTTTTAGAGATGTATTTGTACCAATTTGTAAGCATTAATAACATGAATATTATCTACGGATATTATAAAATTATATAATACTGTTGCCTGCAGTTTTGCCTGCGTGGAAAAGATAAATCTTCATGGTACAAAATTTCAACCCCTATTTTATCCCCTACAATTGATCAAAATCCTTTCTTAGCTTAGGCTTTCTGTTGATAGAACACTATGTCAGTCAATCAGTCACCTTTGAGTTATATAGAGCTGTGCTCCGCGGTTTCACCCGCATTGCTCCACTCCTGTTGGATTTCACAAATTTTATGGAATGTTCAATGTATTTTTTGTTTGAAATGGAAATTGTATTTCTGAAATAAGTTTTAGAGATGTATTTGTACCGTGACCTCTGATATTTGCATGTTGCGATAGTATTGTATTGCGAAGTATCTATTGAAATATTTACCTTTTCTGAGGTAAGTATTATATTTTTAGAAGATTGCGATTTCTCTTCACCACTCCATAACTATAGGCATATAATAAAAACGTTAAAGATAATATCTGATAATTGGGATTATATTTAACTTTCGAACTCTTTATTTATTTATATTTATAACATTAAAGTATACAAGTATAATTTAAAACTTATTCAAGCTAAAGCTGAATAGCGTAATCAAAATGAAAGAAGTCATCGTAGATCTGTTGAATACAATACTCATTCATAACTTTTCTATTGTTACAGCTGATTCAAGACAATATGCTTCAAAGTCTAAGAATTACTACTACTTTTTGAACAATTGTAAGTATTCTTAACCATTTAATTGTTTAGTTGTACCTACAATCATACAAATAAATTAAAATGAATGTTAATAAAGGCATAATTCAAGAATGGCTTCACCAATTCGGTTTTTTGCATGATCCTTAGGTCCGGAAAGTTACTAATCTCTTTCTCTTATATATATAAAATTCTCGTGTCACAATGTTAGTCTGCATACTACTCCGAAACGGGTGGACCGATTCTCATGAAATTTTCTGTGCATATCGGGTAAGTCTGAGAATCGGCCAACATCTATTTTTCATATGTACCACGGGCGAAGCCGGGGCGGACCGCTAGTTACTCATAAATTTTTGGAAAACAATTAAAAAATAAGCGGCGGGTAAAGTCGGGCGAACAGCTAGTTATGCATAATATCAATGTGTATAAAACATTTCTGCTCATATTTGTGTTCTCGTACAATTTGTATTTAAATATAATGATTTTAAAATAATATATTTCATCGTTAACTTCGGACTGCAGGCGACTCATGTGTAATAACAGTTGCCCCAAGTAATTGAAACTGTATCGACTTCAAAGAGAAATGAGAAATTGTGTTTGTTGGTTGATCCTTTATTCAATATAAATAACTTTCTGCTATGCTATAGTTTCTCTAAGTTTATATATAATTAATATAGGTATTAAGAACTGCTTCATTTGGCACAACATAAAGAAGAGGATTAAAGTTCTTAAAAAGTATGGCAGAATTACTACAATTCTAGAAATACAAAAGACCGCAAAAGGTAAGTTTAAGAATAGATCGTTATTATTTGGTTAATGACGTGGAAGTAATTCAGCCATCATTTCCTTTCTTTGTCGGCCATTGTTGTGATTTGGATTATTACTTACATTATTCAGTATTAACACTAACGATATTTTTATATAACATAATAATATATGAAAGTCTTGCTCTACTTTTGAATAATATAACAATTCACTGTTTCAGTACCATTAAAATTAGTGCCCTTCTTGTATGAATATCTTATTTTTAAACTTTTATAAATGAACTTGTTCTAATAAAAATAATACTTATCTCAGTTTACATTATTTTTAATTTCTTACCATTAAAGAAATCATGAGCATATTTATGTATGTAGTATTAGTGATTCAGCTTTCAAGCTTTTATTGTTATAGCATGGAATCTATTTGCATGCACGAGGCCACTATCGACAATATGTAATATTATTAGTAAAATCCGAACAAACTTATATTATAACGATACAAATAGATTTCAATATCTATCATTCAACAAACAGATTACAGTTCAGAAAATGAAAGCTTAATTCTATTTATACGTTGTATTTTAATAGATTAAGGTTCCCGGGAAAACTAATAAGCTGGCTATCAAATTTGTAACATAAAACGGATTTAACAAGAGGAAATTGCCTGCAATTGTGTAACGAGATAATATGAAGCGAACACCAAATAGCTTGTTATACATATATCGCAGATGCCTTAATAAATCAGTATTGATTTAAAGCGATGCTTTAATATCATAGCTGAGCACATTCTCGGCTGTTTCGACGTTGATAAATCTTTGTTACATCATCAATGTCATCGATTCGATGAGACAATCTGGAGTCTATATGGAACTTGGAATTATTTTCTAAATAGGCTAAGGGTATTGTTAAAACACAATATTATGAATTAATGGATGAATGAATATCTACATCTCTTTCAACTTGGGTGACTGAAACAGGTATCTAACTTTTATCTTTAAAATAATATTTGGAGAGGACATTTCAAAAATAAGGTAGCAATAGAACATAGTTTTTAATTTTTATCATAATGATAGTCTAAAACAATGTAGGATTTGAAGCGATTGTAGGATTTTAGAACATTTGGATTTCATCGAAACTACACAGATCTCAAGATAAACCTTTCCATCCCGGCAAATTGGAACGGATTTTTTGCATAATAAAAAAAAATAAAAAGTGTTAAAAAACTTATTAAACATTCTTGGAAAATTATCAAATCGTTCAGTTTTCAGAAGGGTCACGAGAACCTCGAAATATAAGTTGTTGTGTGTTTCTAACGATTTAACTACTTAAATAAAATAGAATAATATTATCGCATTTATTTCATTCCAGACGAGTAGACAAATTCGCAGAGATATTAATTAAGGCACTCAAACAGAGCTCGTTAAATTTAATCTCATCTAACCTCACGATATCATTCAATGTATTGAAGTGAATTTTGTGCTATTCGCTAAGATTTTAAGTAAATCAAACATTATTTTGTTAAATATTACCCAACTAGTTATCATAATGTTGAAAGCTTTAAATGTTTTCAAAATTTCTTAATATTTTCTTATTCAAAATTGTCTTATTTAATTGAGAAGCTGTTAGCCTCGGTTTAGTCCAAATGGACATTTTTTTAAAGTTAATGAACTTATAACTAATTTATATTTAGTTATTTATGATTATTCGGTATTTACTGATTATCCATATCCGAGCTAAGATGAATCCATCAAACCAAAAGTCATTAAAATCCGTAGATTCGTTCTGAAGAGTACGTAAGTAATACGACTTTCTTTTACTCTTTGGTATATCTTATATATAAAATTCTCGTGTCACAATGTTAGTCTGCATACTCCTCCGAAACGGGTGGACCGATTCTCATGAAATTTTCTGTGCATATCGGGTAAGTCTGAGAATCGGCCAACATCTATTTTTCATATGTACCACGGGCGAAGCCCGGGCGGACCGCTAGTAATATATAATATATAAATAGATGTCATATAATAAGCCTTACAAAGAAAAACAAATGATTAAAATTTATTATGCTTACAAAGAAATGCTGCAAAGGATTTGTTTTGTTGTCTAACAATAGAATCGGACGAGAATTTATTCATTACGTATAAATCCTTTATTCTTTGTAAAACATTTTCTAAATGAGTTATGAGATACCTAATTGTGAAGAATGAAAGTATTATATAACTGAACCTTTATCAAGTCCATTTGTTGCAAATAAAAATGTATTTAGTTGAAATAGCTTTTCATTGAAGTCTTCAATCACAATTCACAAACCTACATAATATAAGGCTATACATAGGAACAGTTAATAATATTAAAAAATCCAATCAAAGCTTTTTCTTTTAATTGTATTCCCCACTTCTATACAAACCAAAAAGCTACTTTAAGTTACCAAATTCAAACCTACGGTTTTTTTTATCTATATAACTATGACTATTCTATATATTCTCTGATAGGTGGACAATAAAACAAGGCCACATTGGATTACGTGATTCCCGAGTCTTATTGATTCAATCAAATCATATACGTTGCTCGTATACATCGTTATTTCTTAACGTACCGATATTAATGTTATTGCTATTGATATCCCGGAGAATATTCCTTGACAATTTATTTGTTGAGATGTACAATAAACCATATAGACGATATTTACACAATATTACTATGAGCCTGTATTTATTTGAGTACGAGCTTTCCGCCCGCGGCTTCGCCCGCGTTTTCAAAGAAAAACCCGTTCCCGTAGGATTTCCGGGATAAAACCTATCCTATGTCCTTTCTCGGTTATCAAAATATCTCTATACCAAGTGCTTTTAATTTTCATTATTTTCAAATTTTCATAATTTTAAACTAGTGGTCCGCCCCGGCTTCGCCCGTGGTACATATTTTGCAATAAAAGGTAGCCTACGTCCTTTCTCGGGTATCAAAATATCTCCATACAAAATTTCATGCAAATTGGTTCAGTAGTTAAGGCGTGATTGAGTAACAGACAGACAGACAGAGTTACTTTCGCATTTATAATATTAGTATGGATTTGCCAACTTATAGCAATGATATATTATTATGACTACGTAAGTAGCAAATCCGTCAATGTTGGGAATAAAAAGTATTGTGGCCTCCCTCAGATTCAGTTACCTTTTTAATTTTTTAGAACTTGATAAAAATATGTAATTAAATTAGCATATAAAAATATGATTGTAACAATAATTTTAATTTGTCTCTATCTTAGGTAGAGTAATACGCCTACAGTTGAAACATATTCAATTAAATAATTAAGTAGAAAATATATATCGTCTGTAAATATTTCCCGAGCCTAACACTAATTGGTCGTGTCAATTCTATTGGCACGCTTTTAGGACGTGTCAATGTCAATAATGTGCGTGTTCATAACCTAATAGATGATGGCATTATACTTTCTTCCTCAATATTGTTTTCATTTGGCCAGACGTCTTAAACGTTCTCCGTTTTAGAATAAAAAAAATCTACAGTTTACAATAGTAATTCGATGTTAAGTAAGATTTAATAATGGCAATTGGAACAATCGGGAAAAATACCGGCGAAGTTTACAAGCCTTAATCAAGCCGAGCCTTAATTACTTTGGTATTCGACGGGATTACTTATAATGAAAAGAGGCAGTAATCTGTGACTACAAACGTTAATATAGTAGTAAGTTTAACTATAATTAAAATGTTAATCGATGAAGTTAACTCTATTGAAATGTCATTTAAAGGATTAGCTCTTATATTAAATAAATTACTTACAAATAAGTGCACAGCGTTATTCAACAGTTATTTACTATAACACGACCTTAAACACGACATTTCAATTCCAAATGTCAAAGTTAACTCTCAGTACCGATGCAATTACTAATACTGAACAATATTTATTAACCCTCACTCGTAGCACTCACAGGGAAACCACAAACTGTGGTTAAATACTTGTATCATTAAAACTCCAAACAAAGTTAAAATTTCAGCTTTGTACATACGTCTAAACATAAAAGAAGGGCGTGCAAACAATTTCACAGGCACAATTGTAAGGTCGTTAAAATATCTCCGACCTGCAGGGCTCGCAGAGGTCCGTGTAAAGAGCAGCTAATTAATATTTAGTTTCTCTTTGAAAATCCACGAGTCAACGAACCGGTGTCTTAAAATTCTTCTATAAATGTAATCATATAATTTCGTTTTGAATTTAGAGCAAGCTCATGATATATTTATAAACAGGTTGTTTTTATGTAGATTTTTCCATTACAAAATTAATTACTTGCCATCAGTTCCCTTTTCCTCGTTTTATCTCAATTTTAAGTACTAATTAATATGCATATTTAAAACGCGGCACGTAATGGAACTTTTTTGGATATAGGTAATGTAATTACAAGTTTAAGGATACTGTGTTACAGGTACATGTATAGTAAATTATTTCTACATATTCACAACTAGCTGTGCCCGTGGGCTATCTCACACCGAAAGACTATTTCAAATCGGACCAGTAGTTCCTGAGATTAGCGCGTTCAAACAAACAAACAAACAAACTCTTCAGCTTTATAATATTAGTAAAGATATAGTTTAGATAATAATTCATTGTAAGTAGTACTTTTATTCGTGTTTTATTTAACTCCTTCGAACATACATTTCACACTTACTAATTCCCTCCAAGCGTTACAATATTGACTGGCATGATTCAATAGACAGACCCGACAAGAGCTCTGAGGCATCACAATTATTGCTCGTATAAATGCAAATTGTAACCACGATCGAACTCAATGCAACCCTTTGGCCCAATTGATTTAATTTCATGAACCTGCCTTCGAAACGCCTATGAAGTGATTGTCTTGTAGACTTTCTTTAAATAAAGAAAGGAACTTAATTTACATGTATTGCATATAAAATTTGTAGGCTGCTAACTATGTTTCAAAATATAAGGGGCAAGGGCATATCAAACATATCACAGCCTTGTTTTTTCATAAGTTAGAATATAGTATTCACGAGCTTTTTTTCATATAATACATCTTAATATACCACCTAAAAATTAGCAAGGTTTTTTCATTGTGATAATAAATTATACTATAAAATCATGAAGATTTATTAATTAAAAGATTTAATTGTTTGGATATTTTTTCTTTAAAAATACACTGTCTCGAAGTCATAACAGGTACACAACCTTCAAAGGTTATTTATCCTTTTGAAAGTTGAAAGTCACAGCTTTACATAGAATACCTTGTAAATTGATAAACCTTTAGAGTAAATCGCAAATTAAACAAACTTATCTGAAATCATGATTAGTGGCAAACTATGAGGTTTACCTTTAGTGCTTTGAGCACTTCATTAACGAGTTATACTTAAAAGCTTTACTGCAGTATTAGCAGAATATACTTTACACTATAAATAGGTACAAAACTTTAGATAAAACAATCTGGTAGTACAATTAATAACTAAGGTAATATTTTATTCGCATAGATTTTTCTGATTGTTTTTGCTCTACCATATTTTTCGATAATTGCTTCTGTCCAAAAATAAAACAGTGTCTCGTTAGTCTAATTGTATTTGATAACTAAAAATATTTTAAACTAAATCGTTTTATTTGACTGTGATTTGCCCGAAAAAACGCAGATTATATTTGAAACAATTTAAATCTTCCAATTACCAAGGAATGCCAATCAAATATCATTAATTATTATTTATTGAAACTGAAACCTTTTCAATAGCACGGGATAAGTTTCGCTTTGTCATCACTATTGATGAGGTGAAAGATGAATATTGATTTTGTGCTCGTTAAAATATAGATTAAGGTTTGCGAATTAAACGTATAAAAGATTAAACCAACAAAATTGCTTTTACATTTTAGGTAACGCCCTTTACAGACTTAATAGTTAAGAGGATTAGGTAATAAATTGAAAACGCAAAAGTTATTGTATCATCCAACACAGATAGTTAATGCTAATATAGTGACTTTTAACTTAATTTTTACTACATTGTCACAATTTTAAGGTATGCTTTCAGTCTTTATTGACTGAAATATAATATTATTTATAACATGTTTCTTGTATCTTATCGTATATAGATCGAAAAACTAAAAATACAATTTTGAAGGTCAATTTCTCAAACTAGATTTTCCACACGTCACTAAATTTAGTCATAAAGGCATATTATTTAAGATTTCATGTCGTATAAGGTCATATACATGTGTCCGTTAATGGGTAATGAAGGACCTATAAAATTTACGACGACGCTGTAAAGTGACCTTCTATATCTTTGTTATTGTTTAATCACATGTCTTGTATGAAGCATAGGTAAGTTATTTTCCATAAAATAAGGAGCAATCACTAAAATTTTAAACCAAACATTTCATGATATTATTGTATCTGATAGAACAATTAGGTTTACTTACTACGGTACGATACTTTATGGTACATGTTGATTATTTCATTAAAAATCTTATGGAATGTGTAATTAATTAACTAACTTTTTTATATTTGCAATTGCTTTTATAATAAGGATATTAAAAAGATCACAGCAGTTCAAACGATAACATATTATTATACCGTTCATTATTTGAAAATGAATTTATAACTTTACACATTCTATGAAAGATGAGCTTAATGAAAGATAAAGCCTTGCACCGTGCACCGTAAAATAATATTTTGTCCTCACTCTAATATTTCCTCAAAATAGTGTATGAATACAGCATTGCTTATCTCTAGCTACTTTCGTTTGCAAGCTATAAAATGTATGACTAATGAAACAGTTTCATCTTCTCTAAAATACGAGTTTAAGGTTTCATTAGTGCTAAATTTCCGTCTTCGTGTGACTTGGAATTGTATTAAAACTTCCATAGTATATTTCCATAATATTAACCAGTGTTTCACTGACCTAATATTCCAGTGGAGCGTTCATTGATGCATAATAGACAGAAACCAACTTAACATAAACTTTGAGAAACTGTTCCTCTGTGTAAGCAAAAAATCTTGTTTAAATTTTATAAGTGGCTTCTTGCAAAGCGTTTGCATAAATGTTTAGTTTGTAGAATGCATGTGAAAGAGCTGATGAAAATATTACTCGCAGCTCGCGACTCCAAATATTTTGAGTAAAAATCTTCTTATTAGTTTAATTTGTAGCATGTTTTCTTTGTCAATTTATTCACACATGCACATACCACAATGAAGATCATAATCAATGGTTTATTGTGTTGCTCTTTTACCAAATAAAAGAACAATATACATGGTAACTTTAACCAAGCCACAGATCATGCACAAATATTGCAATCTCAAACGTAGATGTAACAGATAAAACACGCATCGCTCAAGCCAGATCTCGTAAATCGATATCGAGTGTAGGAACATGATTATTCAGCATCAAAACTCGATTCCGAAGTTTGTAACTGAAACAGTATCATATTTGTTGTAGTCTGTGGTAAAGCTTTGACATCATATTTGTTTGTATATCCTGTGTTTCCGATGGCGGTAAAATGTTCAAAATTCTATCACAACATTTTTAAATTGTGAAACAAAATAACAAGACTGCTTTGGAAAAAATATTTAAACTTGTAGCAGTTTTTAATAAGAAAAATATTGCTCAAAGCTTTGGTTTGTTTTCTATTTTCAATTTATAACTTTACTCTAGATATTTACCTATTAAAATGTTTTTTAGAAGCTTAAAATGCCATATTTTTTCATTGAGATATACATATATGGAGACGACACCGCCTACATCACTTATGTTCCGCTCAACATACGCCACATGACGTATGTTGAGCGGTTTTTTTTAATGGTTTTAAAGTGAAACGCATTAAATATGTTTTCGTGTGTGTTACGATATTGCACAAATAATACAAATAATACGGAAATGTGCAAAGGAATAACTTTCATCGGTAAGAACCTAACTAGATAATAATTTTTAAAACTTAGTTAGAGCAAAAAAATGGCGCACAGATTTTGTTCGTGGTGTCTCCTCCATACGTATAGTAATATTATCTCAATGTATTTTTTCCATTGTTGCAATGTAAAACAATGAGTGCTATAATGTAGACATAAGAATGATAATAGTGCTATAAAACTGGACATCTTCTCAATGGTTTATTACCACTTGTGACACTGGAGGAGGTTTATTGTCTTAGGAAAACGTAAATGTATAAATCTATGTAGTATTATCTCATATGTATTACTAGTATTTATAGCTATAAATCTTTAAAATATAACGAATGGAAAATATTAAACTGAAAAGACACCAATATTATTATAATATTCAAATTCCAACTTATTCATTCTACTACAAAACTTCTATTCTAAACTTCTATTAGGTACAAGAGCTTTTGCAATCGGCATAATACATACACTTATAAATTATTTACTACCAGTTGGTACACTGTAACAGGAGTTTCTACATTGAAGTTTGCTCTTATTATCGGTTAAATAAATTATTTCAAATATCTATACTAATATTATAAAGCTGAAGAGTGTGTTTGTTTGAACGCGCTAATCTCAGGAACTAATGGTTTGATTTGAAAAATGATTTCGGTGTTAGATAGCCCATTCATCGAGGAATGCTATAGATTATCTATATGTATATCATTACGCTATGACCAACAGGAGCGGAGCCACGCGGGTGAAACCGCGGAGCGCAGCTACTTTAAGATAAAGTTGTATTTTTGTAAGTACATAATATTAAACCAGACAAAAATATACTGGCCAGGTAAGTGCAGTCACTCAGATTTTTTATGACAAAGAAAATTTATGATATTCCTCGAAATAGACGGAGAAACCCTTTTAGCTTAACTTATATAAGTATGAGATATAAGCTGGATGTATTGTAAGTATAAGTGTTGAGGATACGGGAAAGCGATTTTTTCTTATTATAAAAGCTTTGGTTAGGGTAGAGTTAATATGATAGAAAATCCTTCTTAATATTGAATCATAATTATTAGGTACTAAATTTTACTGCCTCTTTTTTATGTTTTAATAGCCCGACGTTTGGAACACTTTTTAGATACTATGATGATATTCTCTAAAAATTAGAATCTACTTATTCTTATATATAAAAATGAATCGCAAAATGTGTTGGTAAGCGCATAACTCGAGAACGGCTGAACCGATTTCGATAATTCGATAAAAGTACGAGGATGGTTCTTATGTAGAGAAAACGTAAACATATACCACGGGCGAAGCCGGGGCGGACCGCTAGTATATCTATAAATTTAGACACCAACTAGTATAAAAACTTCTATAGAATAAATATTTAATCAACAGGCGACAATTTGAAGTCTCAGTGAAAATCACAGCGAGCAAATGATATTATAACTACCTCATATTGTGTTTCTCTTTCCTTACCACAATCCCTAAACACTCTTAAGTACGCTAAACTAGCGTAGAAATAAAATGATATCTAATTTCTTTCGATAGACATTTCGTAGAACCCCATTCAACCATTTTCTGTGTAGGTATATCAAATTTTAATATTGAAACGAATTTGGATAAAAATTAGAGGTTTCTAAGAATGTACTTTGAACGGAGAATGATTTCAATTTAATTTAAATATTAGTGTTACAATAATAGAAACTTTACAATCAATTCATTTTAACAAATACCGTCTCTATTGTATTTAAAGGCAAGCTGAAACAATAAAACAAATATACTTTGTTTTACCACTTTAATTTATAGGAAATAAAATGGATGGCTTAAATGAGAAAGCTTCAAAAATATTCGAAATTATTGCCAAAGAATAGGAACATACTTACTCTTAAAAATATCAGGAAAATGACTTAAAACATATTATTTTCATATCATCATCTTTTTGAACATATTTTAAATAAACTTTACTTACCTTCTACTTAAATAATAATAAATCTTTCTAATGCATGCCTAGTATGCCATAAAGGTACAAGTCCTTTTCTCACCAAAATGTAAACAAATTTAGGTAATTCGTTCCCCGAAACCTGAACAAAGTTCAACAAAATTCAGAGAAAGAAGGTTACATATAAATGTTTTGTTAATGTCGGGTCAAAGATAGATAAAACAAAACCTATTTAACTACGGAAACCAATGTTTAATCCGATTATGTTCCATTTGGGAGTGATTTAAAATGCAAAAGCTTTTAAAGAATTTTCAGTTTTAAATGAGTATTCGTAAGTACGTTTATAGTTTGCTGAATTCTTGTGAACTTTGAAAGAATACGACAATGTACCGTATATTTTATTGTTAAAAGTATACATATAAAGAATAACAAAAATATTAACATTCATAAAAGCGGTAGGTATTGCAAAAACGTTATTTTAAATACTGTGTTATATTATGTAAAACTAGGTTATAATGGATTACTGACAGAAAAACTGTAATAGGCATGACGACAGTATCCATAAATGATCGAATTAGTGTTTTTAAGGGAAAATTTATAATAAATAAATTAAAAATAGTCACTTAGAAATAGTAAAAACATTAAGATTAATGAGATTATCAATAAAATAAAACATTGAAATTCTGCAGTCGGCCATCTTGACTGAAACACGCGTGACGTCACGTCTATGTAAACAGCTTCGCATCAGGTATATTTTGTTGTTATGAATATGTTGAGAATACGCATTTTTATTTATTTTCTATTTTTTAACGTATGCTTTATCGACTCAGAACAGAAATATAATTGCGAATTCACGAATATGTGGTTCGGGTTTCTCTCCGTCCAATTTATACAATCATTTCATATTATTTTCTCTTTAATACTTTTTTTGGGTATTATTTTTATAAACTTTGAAATTAGATTCTATAATACTTAATAATTAAATATTTGTTTAATTTTGCTTCGCTATGCATACAGATAATTACGTATTTACGTAATAGTGACGTCACGCCTACGCCATGACACCTGTGAGCTGTTTTGGCACAGTTAATAAATATTTTTTGAAAAATAGCTTTTATCTTCGTTAAATTTAAGTATATTAGCGAAATATAGGGTTTTTCTTGTTTAATAAACGTATACACACATTATGGAAGAGGTTTTGAAAATCTTTCGTCATGCCTATTGTAATTGCCACAAATATAACATCCTTTAAATAGTTACCAAACCTTATTTTAAACATAAAAATCTTCCATAAATATAAGAGCACTCTTATTCCCATCACGTACAAAAGTCTCTGGGGAACAATTTCGATTTTATAGGTTATACAGCTTGTAGTTAATCGCGATTGGAGACCTTACATCACGTGATTAGGAGAATGAGTAGGGAGTTATTGTTACTATTTACTACATTAATAGTATACATTTAGTTCTTTATTGTTGTTTAGCTTGAGATGGTAAGTTCAATATATTACAGGTCTAAATTGTGTAAATAATGTCTGCTAATGTTAAATGAGCTTTACTATTAAGCTCAACGTTTGTAAAGAAGTGTTGTGTGTGAAGAAATAACAATGTTGGTTATGATAGGAATATTTATTATTATTTATGCGTTATGCGTCGTATAGTATTCGATCTGGAAGAACTTTCTTATATAGGAACTTACCTATAGCATGAATGATTAACTGTAGCATACGTTTAAAAATGCTTTTAATTATTTAAGAGGCTGAATTACAGTAAATTTTTACAACTGGTTAGGTACAAGAACATTCCCCATATAATTTATGCTTCAGCTATTTAATTATCGTATCAAGAGGTTCTTGATACCGCCTTGCTTAAGTGTTGATTTCTCTAGAGATCTCTCGAGCAAGACAAGTACATTTGTTAATGAATTAAGACGAAATATGAAACGATATTGTACTACAGAATGTAACACAATAAGATTATTTAGTTTACATAGCATGATTGTGTTTAATTAAGTGAATATGGTTAAGACATTCGAAACCTTTTGTATTTTATGTGTGTGTTGGTAAATCAGTCATTAAATAGGCTGTATATACCTTTATAATATGGCTTTGTGATACAAATCGTAAGAGATGCACATTGTCTTCGAAAACATAGAATTTAATTTTGAAATGATTTTCATTTTAATAGAATCTAATAATCTCTTTACAGCGTTATTCTTCTCAAAATGGTAACAGCTTTTTAAATTGGAAAACCCTAAGGGAAAAACGTATAAGAGATGCGCTTCGTCACAGGGTCTTTCCATAAACACAAATGCCAATAATGAGAAAAGTTTTGCGAGATATTTTGACAGGCTATTTTATATCGCCTTCCGTTTAAATTCACGCAATTTTTCTCCCTTTTTAACCGACTTCAAAAAAAGAAGGAGGTTCTATTCATCGGTATATTTTTTTTTATGTATGTACACCGATTTCGCCGAGATTTCTGAACCGATTTACGTGATCCTATTTTGTTTTCTCTATTATATCTTTTCTAGGTTTTATTCACTTTATTTCACGTCGGATATCAAACAAGATTTTGTGCCCGAATATAAGGAGAATAAACAACAACGCTCGATGTTAATGAATTGGTTGTTCAAAATTAATGAAGCCAAAACCATAGAGAGTAGAACCAGCAATGTCTTTGACAAATCAATATAGATGAAACCTTTCATTGGGGAATTTATTCTCAGATTATTTGTTAATAAAAACGGCTTTATTTCTGCCATAAATATATTCAAGCTGCTATTATCCACAGATACGACTTACAATAAGGTTTTACGTAGGGCTCTTGAATTCACTTGTTGCATCGTCGGAATTCAGCTCGTCTTAACTAAAAAGGAGATTTTTTATATTCATTCTATAAGTTTTGAATGAAACATTATTTATTATACTCTACATTATTACAAAACAAGAGAAATACAAGTAAACAGAAAGCGGTCTTATCGTTATAAGAGGTTTCAGCCAGGCAAAACAGTTTTAATTTGAAACAAAAAATATAATAAAACATAAAATATATTAATAATAATATTATAACACACACATAATAAAACAACTGTAACCTATTTATGATACATTGTTGCTGGTAACATTTGATTGAAGTAATCCTTATAAATTAACTTTATTATCTAGAATACCTATCTTCTCTTATATATAAAAATGAATCGCAAAATGTGTTGGTAAGCGCATAACTCGAGAACGGCTGAACCGATTCCGATAATTCTTTTTTTATTATATTCCTTGAAGTACGAGGATGGTTTTTATGTAGAGAAAACGTAAATATGTACCACGGGCGAAGCCGGGGCGGACCGCTAGTGCTATATATAATAAGATTATTATCATGCACATAACGGCTTTCGATCAATAATATAACAAAGACATAATGATATGAGAATGCCTTTACATGTGACCTGGAAAACTTTACCCTTTGCACATTATACTTCATATGAGCGGCTTACCAAGAAGGAAATAAGCCGATTGATAGCAAACTTAATATGTCGTTTGTGATATTTTATAAAAAAATATTACTTGTAGTTTGTAACAATACGAGACAGAGAGATTTCCTAACACCTTTTTATATTGTAGGTGTCGTGTATCTTCACTAAATTATTAATACGAAAGTAACTCTATCTGTCAATCTGTTTGACTGCTCTTCCTTCACGCCTAAAACATTGGATTAATTTTTATATTTAGTACCAACGAATTCTGAAACCTGAGAAAAGACTTCGCCCTCGGAGTATAAGATCTATCCTATAGGTTTTATACTACAAGGGTGAAGAAGCGGGCAGAAAGCTAGTTTATTATAAAACTAGTAAGATTATATTGGCTTAGGTTTTTGGTTTACAAAAAATAATCTACAATATAAAAACAAGCGAAATTTCAGGAAATAAGCTCTATTAGTATAGTAATTCAAGGCAAAAATAGTTGAGTGAGAGATGTGTTTCACAGTTAAAATATACATTAGATAATGAAAAGGCTTTGTAACTGAACTGTGCAGCTGCTTTTGACACTAGCTGTCCGCAAAATACGAGTTATAGTTTGCTTATTTGCAACAAAATTAATATCCGCTTCAGGAACTTCGATAAAATCGTGACTTGAGTTTTTGCGTGTAACGAGCTAAGAAGATTTATAGCAAATTATAGAAATATCAGAGATAGTAGCTTGACCTTCAGGTGCTTCAATAAAGTGTGAATTAGGGATTATTTTAGAAATAAGGCATTTTACAACTTACAGTAAAGAGTTACACATAATGATAAATATCTTGATATGAATAATACCATAATAAAAATAAATGTATTCCTATGCAAAATTAATTGCTGTAATTAATTATTGTATTGAATAGGAATAGTTTTTTAAACAGGCACCTAATAAGCTACAACAGTGTAAAATCTATCACCACAGTTTTATACAAAAGGACAGATATTTTAATACACAAAGTAAATAGGTTAGTCACACCCGATGGTTTGGAAAATAAAGGCACATGTGATAAATCTCAATCAAATTCTAATAAGCCTCTAAGTGGTACTTATTCCTGAGAAAATGGAAATTATTCCGAAGAAATTTAAAAGTATAAATTTTAGAATAGGGATAGATTTATTAAATTTTAAAAATTATTTCTACTCTTATGCTTTTCTCATTTACATAAAATTAAGCTGCGATATTTCCTTAGCAATATTATGTACCAATAGATAGTTTTACCTATTTAATCCGATTAATTCAAAGTAAACCCCGATAGTAACATTTTGTTTCAGGAGGTATTTGCATATTAATAAGTATCGAACAGAATAATAAACACACTATGATTGTATCTTCATTGTGTGCTATAAACAACCGCATTTTGAAATGCCACATAATATATAACAAATGACTATTGCCTAATTTATATTTTTTACACAAACCAACAAGAAGAAAGAAACAATTAATTTATTAAAATATAATCATGAGCATTTAGCAGATTATTATTTTATCTAGCAATGCTAATGCTTTATCTGTGCCATCAGATATCCACATTCCTTTATAACATTGAAATTGTAAAATAGTTCCAAGTTTTCCATAATGAAATAAGTTTAATTACATTTTTATAACAAGGAAAGTAGCAATCGGCTAAGACTGTGAAAGGCTGCTTTATAACTACGTGCAAATTACTTTTACGTGTAACTCTTAGCAATTGCGATCATAAAAGTTTAATCATTTATTAAAGTTGACGTCCGTTCAAAGGAAAACACGGATTAGGGGCGTATTTTATTTGAAACTAGATTTTCCCGCGCTTTTACGCTTCAATGTTCTTCTTATTTTGTGAACGGAGAAAATTGGGTCATTGCAAAAAAGAACTTGATTAATAAGGGTAGTTAAGAATTTACTTAAAAAATCTAATACATATATAAAATTCCTGTGTCACAGTGTTAGTTACCATATTCCTCCAAAACGGCTGGACCGATTCTCATGAAATTTTCTGTGCATATCGGGTAGGTCTTAGAATCGGCCAACACCTATTTTTCACACCCCTAAGTGATAAGAGTAAGGCAGAACAACGTTTGCCGGGACAGCTAGTAGGTATTATAATAATATAATATGGCTGAAACTTCATGAATACAAACTATGAAGTTTCAAGCATATCATAATATTATAACATTAAAATAAGGCAATCAACAATAAATATATTGTTTGGATATGATAACAAAGTGTGTAGGGGGAAAATATAACAAGGAAAATTGGCTCTATCTAAATAGTCTGAAGAGGCGTTTCACCTTAAAAATTATATTTAAATTCTTCAAGCTGGAATACTAATACCTTCTGTATGTTGATATCTACTAAACAAATACTGCATAAAACAGAAGCTTGATGTTCAAACTCTGAAAATCAAATTAAATCAAATCAAATCAACATCTGAGTAACTCTATATAAGACTGGCAACATACTTAATATAATAAAAAACGGCTGAATAAACTAAGCTTTCCTAAAATCATAAAACTAATTATTAATCAGGTATAATATTAAAGTTGATAATAACTGTTACTCGGTTGTAAAAGCATTGCGGTAATATAATAACCCAACAGAGTATTATTCGATACACAATATTCATCTAACTATTGAACACAATATGTTGTGCATGTCGAATTTTTGCTCGCTTTTGGTTTTACTCCCTTGTATTGTGAGTAATTGGGTTATCCGTCTATCTATAAACAATTATTCTTTTAGCATTTTTATTCAGGGTTTATATTTTGATTATCTTCTTCCAATTAGAAACAGAGTATAACTACATCATAATATTCGTTTCTACACTTCAATTTGTTTTGAAATTAAAAAATAATTAAGTACATTAATATTGCCATTTTACCATACATGGACGACTTTAATATTTAATCAAGATAGTAGTACAAGTAGATAGTATACAATATAGCTTATTCATGGAATAATGTATTAAATAGAAGCAATGTTATTTTAACACTATAAATATAGAAATTCCATTGACAATTTATAAAATAATTTTCATTCTCCACACATAACATAAATTAAGGCTATTTATAAGCATATAATGTGGGTCATTTATAACGCAACAGGCCGCTGACCTCGCTCCACGACCATTCCTTTTTGTTTTTTACGTTTCCACACAAATATCCATATTATAGCTGTATCGCTTATTACTTTCATTTGGAGAAAGGAGGCACATTTTTACCCTGCGAGCAATTTTATGGGGCACGGTCGCATTTTGAGGAAACTGAACGGAAAATCACGGCTGAATAAATTATATTTTATCGTGTAATGCCAACAAATTGTTTTAAATTGAACACCAAGTAACTTGAGATATTTCTGATTAATGTTTATATGTACATACTAGCTTGTTGAATTAAAGTTTACCGATCGTAATATACGATAATGTTAGGGCTTTATTTGATTTATTTTTTAATAAACACCTTATATCACGCTCAGTTTCTTCCATATTTGTGGAAAATTCAATTTATATAGTAAAGTAATACATCTTACATAATACCAGTAGGTATTTTTTTTTTAATTCCGATGCTTAATACAACATTTGCCATTTTTAACAATCAAAAGTACATAATTTGTTTATTTTTATACTAGGTAACTATATTATTATATTATACATATGTAATCCTCACCAATTAGGTAATGTTACCAGGGATAAAAGCGTTAATTAACAATGCTATATACTATATACAATTGGGGCGTCTATCACAAAGCATTGTCTCACCATTGTGAGGCAATCAAGATCACAGATGCGATCGTATTACACTATCATTAGGCCTTGTTGGAGATTGAGAGCAATTCGAAGGTATATCACGTATAATACATGTAACGTATGAAGCTACTTGAACTCAATCTAAAACGCTTATACATTATCTACAAACCATTTTAGAATCGTCGAATTTTACGACGATTGTATGAATGTAGAAGATGTATTGTAGAGAATATTGTGTTTATAATCTTAAATATAAACTGTATATACAAAAATTTTAATGTAGATTTTAATATATTATTACAATAGAGGCTAACGTTAAATTCGGATATAATATTTTAATGTTTAATGTATACGATATACGATCGTGGAAAATTAAAAAGTTATTTAATACATATTGACCATAATATAGACAATAATCGTTTTAAAATACTCTATTAAAAGCTGGCTAATAAGTTTTATTTTATATCTCCGTAACGTTATACGTAGCATGTTTAAAGACTTATTAACCTGCATCTTCCATTTTCGTAACTAATTATATGGATATTTTGAGGAAACTGATGTTAATTAGAAGCTTGTAAGCATGGAAAATAATTTTGTAATAAGTATACTTCACCGATTCAATTTATTTTCAATAGAATTTTGAATTTTTTATTCCTTACATTCTAAACAATCTCACATTCCAATTTTTAACAAGGCAATTACTTATGCACATTAAATTTTTATCAAATTTCTTATTACGGACCATGAAAATGTTTCACATATTATGATACTCTTCTTATATATTAGGGCTATTGTTTTAAGAATAGAAACCAAACCCTTTTTGGTTTTTGGGATGTGAGCCACAAACGCTGCTTTTGTTTTCGTATGTAATTTTTACTGTGACTCTCCGGTGACTCTACTTATAGACTTTCTCTATCTATTTGCCAAAACATATTTTTAATCGTATCTTATGAAACTTTGTGGAAAAACATGTTGTATTTTCCAGGTCAAAAGGTGAGGATGAAAATGTTAAATTTTCAAACAACTCCAAATCACATTATATATGAGAAATAGCTACCTACAAGTTACAACATGTAACTATTTTTCATATAGCAATCATATCTGAGTTTATGAGTCACACATTGAGAGTAACAAATGAAATAAAAGATATATTAATTCACATTTCGAAAAGAAAAGCCCAAGGCCGGAATCACTAACCCGACAAGAGTACTTGAGCATTCTCTTTTGTTGCGTTCTCATTACTAAGACAAAAATTCAATTGTTCAAATTCAAGTGTAAAATTAACAATTACAATATAATATAATATAAAGTGTCATAAACGGAGTCAAGAAGACCGAGCCTATGTAGCCTATAGCCGAGAGGTAATGGTCCAACCGTGTTATAACCAAGGGTAAATTTATTTGTATCTGCTTCATATAGAAACTTAGCTGACTAGATAAAAAGGACGCATTTTTAATCCGGGTATAAGCCGAATGCAATACTTTCTTTTAGATTTTAATGGGCATCAGCTCTTACTTTATCTGTAATTTTCCTCTTCATGTTTTTATTTTGGCATAGGAAAACCCTAAATGTAATGTAGTAATGCACATTTCCCAAATCTTATTGATTACCTAATCAAGATGGGATTGAAATGTAATGAATTTCGATATGATTTTAATAGGATAGGTGAAAATTTTTAAATGAAAGGGGATGGACGTTGATACATAATCTCTCAAAAAAACCTTAGCTGTTGCAAACTTAAATTCGCAGCAAAAACTCACATTTTTCATAGAATGCGTATGAACACAATATCAATACAAAGATAAAATAAATAATATTCTGCAAAATAATATACTCCCACTGGGTTTTTATATTTTATCGCAGCTTTATTTAATTTTAAAATTCCCCTGAAAAACCAAACGCAACACGTCAACAAAAAGGCACTACTGTGTATTGCACACAAATATTTGTTTTTCATGCACACTGCAGGCGATTCTATTTAAAACAACCGTACAAACATCTGACATACATTTCGCAAACTGCGCAAAGATCAATATGTAAGTTATTTTGGGTATTCAATTTTCTGAGTTTCCATAGCCCGCTGAACAATGCTTTTGACGTGGGACTAAATATACTTTTCGGCCAGCTAGTTGATTGACTTTCACAATAAAAGTTGAAGACCACAACTTTAATTAGAAAACTCGGTTTCCAAAACAGCAACTTCGGCTCAGGTTGCCAATATAATACGTTCATTGATTACCGTTTCAGAAGTATTAAATTTACAGAATAAATATTCCCCTTTACAGAGGTTTCACACAAAAATATGTGCTCCCAAAATTGGCAAAGTAACCTCGGCCAAACACAATATTATAATTTTACTTTGGAAATTTTCATCAGTAATTAAGTTTCAAAATTCGTTTTATAATATTACATTACATTAGAATACTCTGATGTAGCGTTAATATAACGCTACATTAGAGCCATGTTTATGTGTTTTTTTTTTATTGTTATATTTTGTATAAATTAACTAGACTTCTCATTTATTTTTATCTGAATAAATATTAAAGGGCAAACAATGATACCCAAAAATACTTTTTTCACTTGAAATAGCAGAATGACTAAGTATCCACCTAAGGTATCCACACAAATAAAAATATAAAATCAAATATTATGACAAGAACTGCCACACGATACCTTTGTTTAATTAACGATCATATAACATTATTTCATATAATTGATTAACCTCCCTTGATGTTATGAGATATTGGTAAATATTGTGCAATTATTTACGCTTCCTTCTGATTTGCCTTTAAAAAAATCTCATTAAAAACTGTGTCTTATTTCACCCATGCCGATTTTATCGAAAATGTTCAAAGAAACATCTAAAATTAGAAAAATACAAACAACATTTATATATTTTGATTCATGTATCTTAAATTCGTACTTGTTTTTGACTGAAATGGCGTAGTTAAAACATTGAAAAAAGCTATATGTATCTGCGAAGCGATGAATCGTCGACCCATTTTATATTCAAACGAAAACTTACCTTGTATCCAATCAAGCAGCCATTCATGAAGGTGGTCTACGAATTGCATACATCAGAAATTACTTTCACTCGGCCTGCACTCAAATATTCACATACTGTAGATATCTAAATTAACTACGTTTTTGGTATTCCGCTCGGTGCTTATTTTCCTTGAGTTATTTTGATATGAGATTATTATAGATAGTGATAATATAAGGAAAGAACTTGAAAATTCATTTCCAACATTAAGATTTATTGAAAATGGTCTAATATATAATTTTTTTTTACTATAAACAAGTTAGTTAAAATCAATTTCATTATAGAGCTTTGAAAAAAATACTCTATCACATGACTTCTTAACTATTTTTTTAACACTACGATAACTATCACGATATTGATAAAGCAAATATATTTGTCTACATAGTTATATACTAAGCGATTCATTAATAAAGTAATTAATATTGGTAATTAATGTGTGGCATCAGCTTTGCTTCGATATTATCAATTATCATTGCTTGCAATTAGTCATAAACTAATGGCATGGGTGGAAATGCATAACATCTAACGTTTGCAAAACTATAGATACGATATTTATACTATACTAGCTGTTGCCCGCGACTTCGTCCGCGATTCGGTCGTTTTTAGTCATTCGTCGTTTAAAAAAAATACGTGACACTTTATTTTTGAATGTTCTTAATTGTCTCTTATAAAATTTAACTACATTAAAATTGAATACTCTGATAAGAGAATCTTAAAATCATCGAAAATCATAGACATCGAATATCTGAGGAAAACATGAATGAATGTGATTTAAATTCTACATTTCTTAGTAATTAAAATAATAATCTAAATTAAATGTAGATTAACAGTTTGAGCGCACCATTATAGAATAAATTACGTAATAAATTACGTTAGTTTACATAGTAACTTGACTAAAAACACGATGACTTTCTTTCGCGCTCGGTACCACAAACTAAACATGTTTGTGGTACGTGGCCCGCGTCACTTTACCCCCCACGAGTTCCCCTCCGTTGCTATGCGAAAATACATTCGTCGCCCTACTGTAGGAAAAATTGTAATACTGCGGCCTGGGCGTTATAACACGCTCAGGGAATTCCTGAGTGCTGATAGACTTCCGTCTATCGGAATTTATACCAATTTTATATTAATATCACCATCTTGAGGAAAAGCTTCTAATGTCGATTTAAAACGCATATATACGGATTAACCTGATGAATTAACATGTTCTAAAATTGTGAAATGAGTTCAGTTTTAAATTCGAGAAATATTGATTTCTTGTATTCGATTCTTCGTCGTAGTCGAATACAAAATATATTTAAAGAAACTTAGGTTGGCCTTCAGGCAAAAGGGATCCTATCAAATGATAAACTTGACCTTGTATCTTAAAAGTAAGAATGAAAGGAGCATCTGATAATTGTTGAGCACCAAAGGATCATTTAAAACGCAATACTATAAGAGCTAATATTGTCTAAGAACTGTTTAGATTGCACATGTTCCTCTAAAACTTAAAAGTAGTGATTTCAAATGTTCCGGCGTATCTTCAAACGAAAGCCGACTCCTTACTCCACTTTAAAGCATTACAAAAAGAACATACTACGTTAATATCGCCTATACAGAAGATGATCTGTAATCAATTGTGAGGTTATAAGCAAACCCACTTTTATATTATTTTGTCGGACCACACCACCGAATTTGTAGATTGATCTTCTATGTTTACCTCTAAGTCATTAAGACTATGTCGAAATCTGTCTGCAATAAGACGGGCCTCTCGCTATTCGTCCGTTTAAAGAGACCAATAGTTGCAATTCTTAATCTTTCATTAAACAAACTTATTAATCGTTCTTGTCTCAAATAATGGTAATATTCGCGTCCCTACTCTAGTCATTGCTTATGCTCATGTTCATCTTTGAGAGATCGAATAATATTATGGTGCACCCTATTATTTGTCAAACGGTCTTCATATTGAGTAAAAGTTTCAGAATTCTCGAGATAAAATATGACGATCGTGATCAGCTGTGAGACGTAATTCCCTCTCAGTGAGGGTTTCGGTCTCACGGGATAGTACAATATGCCATTTGCGATCAGCTGTGAGACGTTATATATACCCTCAGTGAAGGTTTCGGTCTCACAGGATAGTACATGCCGTTCGCGGTCAGCTGTGAGCCGCAATTCTCGTTGTGAAGCGGTTTCAGGTTCGGCATAACACATGTTGTTTTCGGTCAATAGTAAGCCTCTTATCTCTAACGATCCTTGAGAACTCTTATTTCTCATTTTCTTAACTTTGCTCGAATTTCGATATATAAAGATTTTTTAGGTGGCACTGATGCGGGTGAATAAAAATTAAAACGGACTAAGAGTGTTATAATCTCAATCATCATCATCAATACATATAATAAAATTGTGGAAAAGTGATGTCTGTACAATTAAAATATGTAGAAAAAAATTAGCAGGTGTTATTATTATCGAGAAATCGAGAGAAACCATTTTTTTCTCTTAAAAGCTCCCCCCCCTCCCACTTCCCGAACTCCGATTGATCGTAATTTATTTTTCCTTACATTTTTATCATATCCTTTTCTAATGGGTTTCATCCTACTGCGATTTTTTTTTGTTTCAAAAATTATCTACCCTGGTGTATAGGTAAATTTTCCACATAAAATGTCCTTTAAATTATGTCGTATTATATTTTTAACCCCCGACGCAAAAAGACTGGTGTTATGTGTTTGACCGCTATGTATTTCTGTGTGTGTGTGTGTGTCTGTCTATGGCACCGTAGCTGGCTAACAGGTAAACCGAATTAGATGCGGTTTTTTTTGTTAGGCAGAATATTTTCCGACGCTGGTTCTTAGATAAAGTGTATCAAAATTGGTTCATCCACTTATTATACCTACATAGGGGTAAAAGTGGGAATGAAAAAAATGAAAGTTATAATTTATTTTTAAAGATCGTCGGGAAGTTTATGAAATTATTTATTCCTTTTTCTATACACTTTTCTTCGTCTAAACGGTTTAGTTACGTGCTCTCTCTCTCTTCAGCCTTTAGTTACGTGCGTGAGACAGGAAAGATCTAATTTGGATTTGTTTCTGGATTTGATAAAAACTGAGTATCGATTAAGCTGATCAGTGGCTACTGGCTACACCATAGATTATTAAAAACATCCGTTTAAGAAAGGAAGGAAATAGAATTTGCTCCTCTCCCCCCCCCTGGTTCCTAAAAAATAATATGACATAATTTAAAAGAAATTTTACGTAGAATTAGTTAGGCATTACTTTTTTGGTTTTCGATATTATATACTTATCATAATTTTTAATTACAATATGTAGTAACTATTTGGTATAGGTTAGGCATTTCATTTCTTGATTTTCTTTAATAATTTGGTACGTAAGTTTTTTAGCTCAGTTTAGTAAGAAATTTTAATAACAATTCTTTTAATTATTTATGGTAGTACAATAGTACAGTATGGTTGTACGTATTTACTCAATAATTGTATGTTAAGTAGTAATTCAGCATGGGCGTAGCCACGGTGGGGCTGGGTGGGGCGCTTACCCTGGCTTTGATCTGGTAGGTACTAATTGTGAAGGGGAGTGGGCGTGGGCGTGGGATTGGGACTGAACGTGGCATATGGCGTGGGAGTGCGAGTGGGCGCGGGAGTGGGAGCATGAAAATAAAAATGATTTTTTATTGTTGCCCCACCCTGAGCCCATGGTCATAGGTCCCATAGTCACTATTCCACGCGAACGAAGTCGCGGGGACAGCTAGTAGACAAATATAATCAGAAAGCTTTGAACTCCTAAGCTCAACCATAAAAGATAGACATTTATGATGTCGGGAGATATTTTTTATATAATATGGAGAACATTTCTTTCATACTTGATTTCTGTGTAGCTTTAACCATTAAGATACACGCATTAAGAACGCACACGCGACGAAAGCTTAAAAATGGAGTTGCTGCTCTGCTCACGAATATGAAAAATAATTGTACCAAGTTTCGTTTAAATCCGTCGAGTAGTTTTTGTTTCTATAACGGTTATACAGACAGACAGACGGACAAACATTTTTGACGTCGATGTCGATCTCTAATCACCTCGTGATAGTTATTTAGGAAATATATTTCATGTGCAGAATTGACCTCTACAGATTTAATATAAGTAGGTATACATATATTTAGATTCCAATTTCCATGTAACGTTAAATTCGACTATATAATAACTAACAGACAACGCAGGTTACTCTCGTTTCCGTAAGTTGAGGCGGCTACATATTCGGTCCTAATAACATGACTTTTTGTGAACGAAACGACAGCGCGGTTTAATTCGATGGCAACACCATCAGAAAAAAGGAAATATTTTTAACGTTGAAAAAATATTATGATTTACACTATTAATACTATTTTAACATTAACACAAAATATAAGACTGTGAGTGTGTAAAAATAAATCCAGCTAGTTTCACATCACACTTATGTTTATAATTAGGTATACGACATGAAAATATATTAATTACCAAGCAATAATCATACAGATAAATACTGAACAAAAGTATTAACAGTCAAAGTATATTTTTACTAACAACATGTAAATGATGAAGGAATAATAATTATCAACGAACTAACCTTTTTGTATTAGAGTCCCGCCTCGTGATCGAATTATTAAAACACGAAGATTTTTAAAAATGTAACCAATGAACACAATCAATTTTAGATTAACTGTAATGGTGTCTAGTTTGACTTAAAATAATATACATCTACCCTCACTTTTAAAAATGTAGTATATTCACACGAATTATATAAGCGCACCTTATAGGGAAGGGAAGATTCATTATGGGTTAAAGAGTTAAATAAATAAATAACATAATTATATTTAAATTATTAATTTTTAACATTGTGTTCAGTAGTGTTAACATGTAAATTGATTTGATTTTTACGAAATCTCATAGATGGCGCTGAATCAAATTTGTCTTTATAGTACTAAGATTCATTAAACAGTTTCTCTGCCCAAATTACGTAAATGACGTAGTTTTTATAGTGTAAAGCTAGATAATAGCATGGCTTACTCAAAAACAACATTTAAACATGAGTCTTTAGATTGTACGCTGTCGTAGTACACGGAATACGTAAGAAAAGTAAAGGTTCACAGCTCCTCCCCCGGAGGTGATAGCATGATAATATGTTTAAAAAAACCTCACACGACCTGTTAGTAATATTCATGCAAAATTTGAAGTCAATCTATGCAGTACTTTTCGAGATTAGCTCGGACAAACATACAGACAAACAGACAAACAGACAAACAGACAAACAGACAAACAGACAAAAATTCTAAAAACTATATTTTTGGCTTCTATATCGATTATAGATCATGGATTATGTATTCTTTTAAAAAAATATTCAATGTACAGTTTTGACTTTCCTACGATTTTATTATATGTATAGACTAGTGGTCCGCCCCGGCTTCGCCCGTGATACATATTTCGAAATAAAAGGTAGCCTATGTCCTTTCTCGGGTATCAAAATATCTCCATACCAAATTTCATGCAAATTGGTTCAGTAGTTTAGGCGTGATTGAGTAACAGACAGACAGACAGAGTTACTTTCGCATTTATAATATTAGTATAGATTTTTATTATTTTCAAATTATAGGCACTAGCTGCTGCAAGTTTTTCTTTAGCTTATGTGTTTTTTGACCACCTCCTTGGTACAGTGGTTGACGCGTGAGCGTAGCACCGAGGGGTCCTGGGTTCGATTCCCGATGGAGACGAAGAAAAAAATGTCTTGGTCTGGTAGGACACAGAAGGAACACAACATACATTATATTGTTGAAGCCAAGTTGAAGCTATGTAGCTTGTCTCTAATTTTATTTTATCGCGTCAGGTTTGCGTCACTAGCTTTCTATTCGTTTTCAAAAGAGTGAATTTTTTCTCTAATAAAAAAGCATTAGTATTACATTTCAAGTAATTGTGAGAACAGTTTTTTTCTCCATGCTTATTATACATTAACTTAGTATTAAGTAAAATATACTTAAATATATTCTTTATTGTGTTATATTCTAAGGACAAAACCACTTTTCATCAAATTCTTAAGGACTGAGAATGATATCAACTTTTATTTCTTATTTCACCACTTTAAGGTAGGTACATACATTATACATTACTGTGAGAGAAAGAATCATAATTTCCAGAAACAAATGCTAAATCAGACTATGTTCCAATGTGCTTTACATAATTTATTTAAACTATTTACTGACTGGTAAATATTATACCAGTGTTTGAATACACTAGCTAATCTTCGCACCTGTAAACTACGCATCTATAAACTAAATCAATCAAAAGGATTTGGCTTTTTTCTTTTTACCTATAGGTAAACAACCTTTAGAAATATTAATTCACGCAACACATACACAATACAGGAAGAATATAAGCACATTGTATAACGAAGAATAAAAATGTATGTATACCTACCAGTATTGAACTTTTCAATAAATAAAACAGATGTATTGTCTGCCCACGCTACATTATATACGAGGTAGACAACGTACCTGCCACGTAATAATATATTTTACGATGAATTGCAGTTTGTCCGACTTTTATTGAATACTGAAGCACTGAGCTTTACAGAAATAGTTAGCCATAAATTGTGATGCATTTTACAAAGTAACCTTCATGTTTTCAACTATAGTGCTTTACATTTTTGTATAGAATAATGAAGAAGAAAAGCATTTTGTTATTAAATCATCAAGTTATATAGATAGCAGTCAGCCCGTCTAAAGAAATAGCATGTGATTCTAAATTCTAATTTCACAACACTTCATTTGATATAATTAAATTGATTGCTATTTCTTTATTGTTATAATATAAGGTTTATACAGACTTCGCAAATATTGTTTAATTTCCTTTACTTTTACTTGCTTCAGTGTTTTTATCTATCTATTCTTATCTCGTCTAAAATAAAATCCCTACTAATATTATATATGCGAAAGTAACTCTGTCTGTCTGCCTGTTACGCTTTCCCGCTTAAACCTCTCAACCGATTTTGATTAAATTTGGCATAGACAATCTTTAGAAAGAACATAGGCTACCTTTTATTGCGAAATATGTACCACGGGCGAAGCCGGGTCGGACCGCTAGTACATAATATAATTTAGGTAAACTTTTGAATGACGTAGGTACGGAAACTTTTTATATAATTTACAAACCTTTACGCATATTCTATTTCAACAATTCGTGCTCTGCATTTTTATCAGAAGCGACAAGCAACGAAAATTTAATAAATACCACTTTCTTTTACTTTATCTTGTTAGGAAAATATTGTTTTTTCTGAGCCTGTGAAGTATCGACATGAATAATAACAGTCATTACAAAAACACCGAATTATTGTTTGAAGTTTCGAACTTTTTTCAGCCTATTGAATGCTATTGAATATGATTTTCCATAACAAATTTAGTTTATTTAGAAACGAAAAAATACCTGTAATTATTTATTTGCTGCCAATTAAGTTAAAAACCGTTTAATTTTAAGAAAATTGTGGTTTTTCAGCGACATTAAAAAAAATGACTGTATTTATAAATAAAATGTGTAATAAATCACATTGAAGAGCAAAAGCTATTTGTGAGGGTCTGAAAGCGTTTTATGTAAATAGCTTCGGGACAAACGTATCTCCTGTGTAAATAAACATTACCTGCCGATAGGCCTTCGTGATATAAACGCTCCAATATACATTTCAAATATTAAAAACCTAGGTCCTATAACGCGTAATAATTTTGGAAAAAATTTATTGTACCCACTATGTACAATCAAAGATAAGGTTTATCGTCATTGTTGTTATCGTTACGAAAAAATAATGTAAAATGAAGGCAAATTTGTAAAGAATTTATATTATGGCCAATGTAGCTAATAACATATTACAGGGTGTACCAAAATGTCACCAGCCACTAACCACCCGACAACTCTTACTCGAAAATGAAACTTTACGATACGAAAAAAAGTTTTTTGTTAGAAATATATCTTGCACAATTAACTAAATGAAACAACATACTTCCAATTTCAGAGATGATGTTCAGCTTTTTATGTTGAGAACTAATTAAAAAGTTTGGTTTGAGAAGTTTTCATATTATCCATTAAAATATCTGTTCATAAAAAATTACACTTTAAATTATACGATTTGATAAATATAACATAAAAAGCCTATCCACCGTATAAGGCTTTGATTTTATTATATTCTTCCAACTTTACATAATAGCATCAAGGACTCACGATGAGCTGTGATTTTTAAAATGGATTGCAATAAAGGTGATTTTTATGTGTTTTGATGGTAATTTAAAGAGTTCCGTTTGGAATCCGCTCTTAGAAGATTTAGGAGATATTCGCGAAATCGGAAACCATTTCGTCGGATCATTTTCCAATAATCTTGGATTTCACGCTTCCAGATGCCATATTGGCGATAAGATAGTATTTGTACAAATATACGGTTACATTTCTTGTTATATATTATATTTATAGCCTGTTTATATTATGTGTATTACGAAAATTTACCAAAGATTTCTTGTATGTCGAAATAATAAATAAATAAATATTATAGGACATTATTACACAAATCGACCTGTCCCACAGTAAGCTCAATTAAGGCTTGTGTTGTGGGTACTAGGCGACGATAAATATAATATTTAATAAATACATATATAGATAATAACACCCAGACCCAAGAACAAATAATTGAGTAATTTCTAGAGAAAACGCTTTAAATTTAGCCTGAGATGAACATTTTAATGTAAACTAATTTGTGAAAGTTAAAGAATTTAATATACTTAACTACAGGATGAGGAAGAGGAGGTTATTTTAATCAAAGTCAATACTGAAAGATGATTTATTACTTAACTCTCACAACTAATAATTTTAGAATATGACCGACAGAAAAGTTTAGTATAAACTACTTCTTTTCCCATATTTTTTCAGAATAAAGCTTATACAATACAATACAATACAATACAAAATTCTTTATTTAACACACACATACAGAAGAAAAGAAAAGAAAAGAAAAAAAAAACATATAAGACAGATACAACATGTTAAATAGGCGGCCTTATCGCTTTCAAGCGATCTCTGCCAGGCAACCTTTGGATAGGATTAGTTTTAAGAAATCGAATGAGATAGGTGGTGTTTTAATTAAATACAATTAAAAAGAAAACAGACTAAAAATAAAAATAAAAAAAAAAAATATTTATACAGGTATAAATACTGATATTAATACATTATATTATATACATACATATATTAATATAAAAATATAGACTATAATACACATACTTACATACATGCAAATATATAAATATATATACATAAGTAAATAAATAAATAAATATATATATATATATATATATATATATATATATATATATATCTAAATATATGTCAAATATTATAGCTGATTAAAGAAATGGTCAAATATGAGTTTTTTAAATATGTTTAGTGATTGAGCGCGTCTTATGCTTATTGGAAGAGCATTCCACAAGAGTATAGCTTGCACATGAAACGAGTTATGGTAAAATTTGGTCTTGTGAGGTGGAATTTTTAAAAGTAAATTTTCAGAGCAGCGCAGATTAAAGTCGGTGCTCTCTCGAAATTGGAATTTTTCCTTTAGGTAGCCAGGAGTTTTAGGATTAAACAGGACACGGTATAGGAGTTGGAGAAGGTGGGTATTTCGACGCTGACGTATTGGTAGCCACTTGAGCTTTGTCCTGTATTGCGAGACGTGGTCATACTTGCGCAAGCCAAAAATGAAGCGTATGCAAACATTTTGGAGTCGCTCAAGTTTGTCCAACTGGATTTCGGTCAGGTCGGGATAACAGACATCGGCATAATCGAGGATGGGAAGGAGGAGGGATTGTGCAAGAGAAGTTCTGGTTGAGATGGGCAAGAAGTTGCGAATTCTCATGAGTGAATGCGATGAGGCAAAGATTTTCTTGTTGAGCTCATTTATTTGCGGTTGCCAAGATAGTGTTCGGTCAATGGTGACGCCTAAGCTTTTAATGCTATCACTGAATGGGATTATGGTACCGTCCACAGTAATAGGGGGTAAACTAGACCAGCCTACCCTTGATATGAATGAAGAGCTGCCGATAAGAATAGTTTTGGTCTTAGTAGGGTTTACTACCAAGCCATGAGATCTACTCCAATTCATGATCAAGGACAGGTCGTTATTTGTTGTTGCTATGGCAGACGGTAAATTTTCGAACGTGGACATTGTGTAGATCTGGAGATCATCTGCATACATGTGAGAGAAGGAAGTAAGCGAAAGAGAGATAGAGTTGATAAATATAGAGAAGAGAAGAGGAGAGAGGACGCCACCTTGTGGAACGCCAGCAGTGATGTCAGACCAGCTAGAAAATACGTTGTCAATTTTAATCCTTTGCTGGCGTCCCAACAAGTAACTTTTGAACCATACAATCACCGATGGGGATATATTAATTGAGCGTAGCAGTCCCAATAGGATGTCAAAATCTACGGTATTGAAAGCATTACTGAAGTCCAGTAACGTGAGAATGGTGAGCTGCTTATCATCCAATGCTGACCGTATATCGTCGGTGATCTTGGTGAGAGCAGTAGCCGTACTATGTCCGGGACGGAAGCCGGATTGGAAGGTATTTAGGATATTGTTTTTATTAAGGAAATAGCTTAACTGTTCATGAACTAACCGTTCGAGGACTTTGGATAGGAACGGAAGGATGGAGATAGGACGATAGTCGGAAAAGGAAGTAGGGTTTGGCTTTTTCGGCAATGGAACGACATGGGCGTCCTTCCATGCATTAGGAAATATTCCGTTGCTGATGGAGGAGTTGAATATGTGGGTTATGACGGGAGCAAGGATATCTAGGATAGGAAGGATCATATTACGACCAATGCTATCACTACCGACAGCTTTGGATGAAATCGATGATATGCTCTTCTTAATACCACATACGGTGAATTGTTTGAAAGTGAACGGTTGATATTGAGGAGTCGGACAAGATGAAAGATTATTCAATGTGCGTGACTTAAGTTCTGGATTAAATACAAGAGAATTATGGGTAAAGTGGTTGTTCATTAGATCAATGTTAGTGTTAGGAGGGAGAGAAAGTTGCTGCTGTTTGCCAACTCCTAAGGACTTAAGAAATTTCCAGATCTTAGCTGGGTCGCCGTTCTCGACCGAATTGGAAACGTGGCGTCGCTGAGCATCTCTACACAAAGTATTGCAGTGATTCCGTATCCTATTGTATTTCTCCCTGTTTGCCGGTGAGTTGTTCGATTTCAATTTGGATTTCGCCCTATTTTTTGAGTTAATAGCCGCCTTGATTTCTTTAGTCAACCATGGTGCCGGTAGTTGTTTAATTCTTACAGGTTTAATAGGAGCATGAATATCATATAATTGCGTAAGTAACGAATTAAACACAGTGACCATATCATTGACGTCACTTGCACCATACACCTGCCCCCAGTCCAGCTTTTCAGCGTCATCCGCCAGACGATTCAAGTCCATGTCACCAAAACTTCTCTGCATGAGGATTTGGGGTTTTGGTTTAGGGGATCGCAACTTGTAGGAAAGGAAAAGGAGGTCATGGTAAGAGAAAGCCTCGGCTGGTAACTGCCCGTGCTTGCCCACAAGATCAGTATTAGAAACAAGGATAAGGTCTAAAAGTGATGGAGAACAGTTTGGGAAGAAATGAGTAGGGTTGAGTGGAAGAACATGTAGATTGAACGAGTCAGCAGTAGAGAGTAGTCTTTTGGAACGAACATCATCCTTGAGCAAGCAAGTATTGAAGTCGCCCATAAGAACAATATGATTGTACGATGGTACATATTTCTCTAAAAGCTGATCGAAGGAGGAAAAATAGTCTACGTGACAGGAAGGACTGTAAAGGACACCGAGGAGCAATTTGGTATGGGATAGGGAAATCTCGATAAGGAGGTGCTCTGCCGCATCGGAGGTAGGTGGTTGGGACGAGCAGTTAAGAATGGAGAATGGAATATGAGATCGAAGGTAAATAGCAACCCCACCGCCTGTCCTACCGATGCGATCATTGCGAAGGAGTCGAAAACCAGGAATGGAGTAACAGGAGGAGGGAAGGGAAGGCTTAAGCCAGGATTCGGAGACAAGGATAGCATGGATATTATTATTGGATTCAAAAGACATAAGAAAATCGGGATAGTGCGCTGGAATGCTCTGCGCATTTACGTGAACGACGTTAAAGTTTTTTGGGCAGTCAGAGAAGTTACTTAAAAGTGTGGATTGAAGAGGAAGTGTAGAGCTATAGTAGCTATCTTCACTGCTGACAGTATTGTCAGATGAAGATATAAAAGAATGAAAGCTATCGTCATTTGACATAATTGTTAATAAAATATAGATATATATTTATATAAAAATAAATAAATAAATAAACAAAAAAATATTATAAATTTATACAAATAACCTATAATAAGCTTATATTTGATTTACTTATAAAAAATACATTGTAACTTGAATAAACTTTCATCAAATGTTTTGTTGATTCTTTCTCTAGTATAAATAAATAAAAATATCGTTGGCCACTTTAATTAACTTGGTTTGTTTTATTTCTAAACAAAACTATGTACGTTGCTTCGATGCAATTTCAAACATTAATTGTAATATCCTATTTTTTGATAAAATTGGTTCACTCGATATCTACGTATATATAAGCTAGGATTTTAGTGTAATATTTTTTTGTAGGTAATCAAGAGAACACTAAAACAATGCATCATGCATACATCTTTAACCTCTGTGTTTCCTAAAATAACACTATAATCCCTAAAATAACCGAAAAACACCACATGTATTTTCACACAGAAAATGCTTAAAAATATCCATATAGTAGTTATCTCGGACATTCCAAACATACTCCAGTGTAATTTATAAATACGTTCATTTGTTTAAAAACATACCGGAATTCCGGGCAATATAATATTGTATGTGGTCTCGCTTTATACACGAAACATCAAATATTAAACATAACTTTTAACAATTCCACAATATGTTTTAATAAATATTCATTTGCGCAAAAAGCTCTGTTATGCAAACGATACCCAATCACTTGTATTCCAATTTTCGCTGCAAAGTAAATATCTATTAATATTTCAATAAACTGATTGATTGAGTAGTGATTGCTATGCGAATTTCCTTCATTTTGATGTTCATATTTGATTTATCATACTTTTGACATCATTATAGAATTGCATTCTAATTATTTCAGTAACATTGGAATGTACCTAATGATATACAATTTTTTCTATGAGTTATTTTCATATCAATGAAGTATGTTATTATAGACCGGGAGATACTGACACAAAATTTCGAGTCATTTGTAACAGGATGGCGGTTCTACAGGGGTCTTAGTACGCAATGATAAAAAGAAAAATGATGGTGTGATCGCTGGTATCGGTGGTTTAGTCGCGTGGGCGTTAGCCGAACTCGTCGGAAAAATAGCGAAAGTCAAACGATTTGTAACACAAAAATTTTAGTATTTACCGATAGCACATAAAAAAGAAGTAGGCGGTAGTGTCATGCCATACTTTTCCGGTGTGACTTACAGCCCGCCATACCGACGCGAATATGTTGATTTAAATAAAACAATTATTCAACCATTTGTACCAGGCTAACTTTTGCACAGGTAACCATCGTCGTGCAGCCATTTACGAAAATCGCCATGCCATACTTTTCGGACGATTCCAAATGGTCGCCATACCGCCGAAAATCTGCAAAAATAATTTATTTCGCCAAACTTTTTGTACCAGTATTGCATTTGGATTTTTGGAGAGTATTTGATAAAATGTGACCATTATTATATTTGCCATACTTCTAGTAGGGGGAAAAAGTGCTGTCATACTTGAAAAATTAATTTAGTATTAATTTATATAAGTGAAGATTCCCAACGCCTAGATCTTTGAAATTTTGTATTTATATTCTTTGATCCTCAAACTTCCAGGAAAAATAAGTGCCATACTGTTACAAATCGTTTGACTTTCGCTATTTTCCGACGAGTTCGACTAACGCCCACGCGACTAAGCCGCCGGTACCAGCGTTCACACCATCATTTTTCTTTTTGTCATTGCGTACTAAGAACCCTGTAGAACCGCCATCCTGTTACAAATGACTCGAAATTTTGTGTCAGTATCTCCCGGTCTATTATGTCTCTAATTAACATTTTTATCACTGGTATGGATAATATCTACACATCAGAAATATAAGATATTTTATATTAAACAGCGTGATAGAGTTTTTCATTTTAACTATTGAGCAAATTACTCTTTGAGAGCATTTCTCACTTCCCTTAATAAATCTTACGACAACTGTGTACCCTAAAATCTAATAGCCATTAGAAACCCCAGAGGTATACAAAATTGATTGCAGTTGTGGCGTTCGTGCACCTGCTCGACAAAATGTATTATTTTAACAATACATAATTATATTTAACATTTTAACTTAAGTTTTGCAACCTACTTCTACTTCTGGTTTAATAACGTAATTCATTTATATTTTTAATCTTAAAATACTAATTATATCTAAATATGAATTCGAATGTGTATTGACGTAATTACAATAAATAAGCATAGTTAACCAATAGGTAATGAAATATCGCCTGTATGGTCAAATAGTGTACATTTTTATACAAACTTTATGAAAAGGGTCGGCAATTCTTGGATATTAGAAGGGACCAATTCTGACCCTTTTGTTTATTGAATAATTTGTTTCAGCAATAATTCATGAACAGACCGATCCTATTGTTGTCATAATGAATAGATTATCCATATTTTAGTAGTCTAAATTCATATTTATAGGAAATATTGAGATAAAGGTAACAAATTAGGTATTTACATTTTTAAATAGTCGGTAATCCTTTACATGTCTATGACGAGTTACAGTGTTTGTGAATTTTTCTTTAACGCATCACAAAATATAATAAAAAGTTCTAAAACCTCCAATTAAAATCCTGGCCTTCCTTTCGGTTCATATATTTTCTGAATGTAATTTATTTTATAAACATAACCTCTTGTAATTATCTACTAAGCGATAAAGACCACGATATTAAACTTTCATTGTAATTGAATGTTGTGTTAACAGGAAAATAACGGTAAATTAATTTAAAATACAGAACACAGACCTTCGCGAGCCGTAAAAAATTAATTAAACAGTTCTCTTTAGTGTTATCTCTGTTCAAACAAAGCTTTTGCGTTGCTTTTTATACAATTTCGTTCATCCATATTAAATTTACTTTGCCAACAAATAGAATTGAGCATTCAGATGAACCTAGAATCAGTTGTGCTTTTAAGATCTTAAACAAAGCTATGCTTTGAACTGACTCTCCGTTATGTTGCTTCTTCCTTGGTATCACAAAGGAAATTCACGTCTTAAAATATTCTTTACCTAAATTTTTAATCTGATTTAAATTCTCCAGGTATTTAGTTACTAAATCGGATTTAATTCCCACTGGACTTACGACTACGAGCGTTACCAATTTTATTAGGAAATTGTCTTTCTATTTATATCCGAGATTCACAATTAATAATTATTAAATCCATTTCATTCTCTTATATAATAACAATTTAATAGAATTTGTATCAATTTTTCATCATCGTAGCGTTGTGATATCCTGAATTTCTCGGAAATATAATTTATTTTTTTAGTATTTCTTAGACAGTATGTTTTGATTGAATGAGCTACGCTATTTCTATACTTATGTAATTTATATAAAAAATATCTAAAAATTAAGACACATCTTATTGTCGACTTACTAACACGGCCGCTCTGAAGTCCATAAGGATTTCGTCCTTATTACGATACATAAATAAAACATGCATGAGCCTCTTTCAAAGATAATGCTTCTTTCGTGTTTCCCCAACACTTACCCAAACATGATAAAAACGTATTATATGTAACGTAAACGTCTACTATTATAGGCTTTTAAGCAAACAATAAAATTATACTGAATAGAAAAGATTTGTGAGTTATATGGCTAGTCCTTTTAGAATGTTTTTAGTATGTTTTAAACATTTTTTTTGGGCAGTTTATGTGTTCAACGTGGCTATGAAGGTATGTGTTTATTTCTATATGCTATACAATTTCAGTGAAGTGAAGGTTCTTAAAATGCTTTAACAATATTCCACTTTAATGAGAAAATAACATCTATGTAAATGTTAGTAGATAGAGAAAAAAAATAAGAAGATAAAAATAGATGATATAAATATTAAAAACGAAAAATAAAAAGATTATAAATCACAACCGTGACATGTTTAGCAAACATGTATACGAAAATTATATTTAAATCCTTTGAGAAAGAAGCGAAAATTTAAGCGAATATAAACAATCATTAATCATGTTGTTCATTACATAACCTTATATTTCCAAAACATATTGTACTCTTTGTGAGCATGAAGAATTACTGCGGAGTAGCGTCAAAGAGAATCCGTCTCATTAGAGGAATGTCGTAAACATAATGAATGGAATTTGGCCAGTACTCAGTAGAGGCGAATTCATACTGGCCTATCACAGTAATGCCGCATAACTTTGTTGTACTAATGGCATTACGAGGTACATTATGAAAGAATTTTTGTTTTAGGTGATTAATTCCGAAATGATATATCTAATTATTAAATTCGGACTCTTCTCTCTGTCTTAGTTGGTTGTGTTATGTGTATGAAATACTACTTATTGAAGTGTTTTTTTTATGTTCCATTTAGGCTAACAAATCAAATCTGAGAATATAATGAGCAATAGAAATAAATAATAATTAGCAACGTACTTTTTGGTTAACATATCACCATATGAAAATACATCATTTCAAATTTTCCAATCATTTTCTCGCGTCAATTCCGCAGTTCAAAACCTTACCTTTTTAAAAACTATATCATTATGACGACTTGGCGCGAGCTTTTTTATCGTAGTGTAACTGAAAAATTATGAATACCTAGTAGAAGTTATTAGAGATATCAGAACTGTGTGTAGAATTAACAATGCACAAAGCTATTCTATTAAAATGTACAGGTAACCATGGATTAGAAAATGAACCGAATATGCACGTCGAATTTCATTTTGAACGGGTTTAGCTGGCATGTTTTGATATAAATGGAATTCAAAACCAGTATTGCGCAGTAAAACATGTAATACAAAACTGGGAACACGATCCGCGCTATTCCGTGGGATGTTTGTTAGTCAATTATGCTTTTAATGAAATTCTAAATATTTCTGTTTCGCTAAAATTTATACTAATGCTTCATGGTATCTCTCATTCGTGTAAAACCTGATAGGTTATGTGAAGGCTTCATTGTCTTATTATTACATGTTACATTATCTAAAAGCGTATTATTAACAGAAATATATTGTTTATGTTCATAAGCATAAAAACGTATATGTAATTAGTAATATAATCTCTATGTATTTAGGATTAAAGTTAATATGATACTATTAGTAAAAGCTTAGACCCTGGCCAATTATTCCCGCTCATTTTCAGTTCAAATTAGCCAAGATTAAGAAACAACTACTTGAGATCGTGTATAACTTCATCTAGATACGTGATTTAGAAGACTACCCACGTCTAGTTTGAATGTAAAAAGCTGATATCATGAGTAGTAATTCAGGTATAAAAATAGCTCTCTTTTTATACCTTAATTACGTTTAGTGTAATATTGTTAGTATATTACTATAAAAAACTTAGGTACTTTAAAAATTACCCACTGAGCCAAGGAATTGATAAAATATACAAAAAATCACCTCGATAGATTTCAAAGCATTTCAAAGTTATCTGATAGTATCTGATGCTCGGTGCATACTGCATAATATGCTTCATGTGACGTATTTGCATGTGAATAGAGAAATCGAAGCTTACTGAAGGCTATCTCTAAATACTAGATAGCTATCGAGAGATTTAACGTACTAAGACCAAACTTTGTAATGGTTTAATGGAGATTAAGCTATTTTACGAGAGGCTCCAAATACAGTAAAACCTTCACAATATATCCCATGGTGACTACCAAAACTATTAGACTGTAAAGTTTATCTTACCTAATATTTTATTTTAAAGACATTATACTTTCTAAAGGATTAAATTGGTTTTAAAATTAATTTACATAATTCCCTATATTTTTCTATTTGCGAATCTTTCGTAGGTGTTTATGCAATAAATGAAAATATTCCAGAAATAACTTTTATTACAGCAAATTGAACAAGTAAATAACTCTAGATTGCTCGGAGATTACTCTGGCTTCCTATTATTAAAAGTATGTTCAAGAACTAGTAGGTTGTTTGTGTTTATTTCTGTGTAATCCATCCTAACATTATACCCTTATGTATTGTTCTGTCTACCCTTTCACACCAAAATCGCGTAACCAATTTTGATGACATTTGCAACAAAGAGTGACGAGAGCATAGGAAATGAATATACAATGAATGCCATAAAAAATCCAAAATATCCAAAAAATTTATTGTTCCATCAGGCAAATATGTTTTCTAAGAACATTAGAGCTTTTCATATGGTAAAGTAATTCTATTGAATATTTACTTATATTCATCTACTTATGTTTCAATATGTTACTCCTATTTATACTTAGATCTAGAAAAAAATACATTGACGTCAGACACTCGTAAATTTTATAAATAAATTTCTCAAACCGTTGTTCCCTTGCAGCTGACATTTCTTAGTCACTTCATCACACAAAGGCTTGTTAAATGCAGCTTGTAATTGATTATAATGTTACAACGTTCGATTAGTAACCCTTTTAAGAAGGGACAAGAAGTGTTTTCCATTCGCATACGAGTCTAATAAGAAAGACTATGTAATTTGGATGACAAACTATTATATTTAAAAAATGTGATAACTTACCTATTGCTCATCATAAGAAGCTACACGCTACATATTTCAATTTATTTTTAACTACATACTTACCACACAGTTCGATTTTTCATCATATTTTTTATCCACAAGAAACAAAGCCGGGATACTAGTATTATATAAGTAGTCTCGTAAATATGGGGCCCATTTATGCTATTTGCTGCTAAATGGTTCGTTATAATTACTAAAAGCATTTTAATGGAACGAATAAAACCTTCAGTATATGCGCGACTATATTGCGTCACTAGTTTCTAAAATGCAGCAAAAATTTGCAACAAATAGTTCAGCATTGGTTTTCATAGTTGGAACTTTCTGACATAAATCTGCATCAACCTTAACCGCAAAACAAGTCTCAAACTGTAAGTATGCAAAAATCTGGCCAACGAAAGCTGCTCAAGTGTTACAAACAAAATGAAATGAAATCGTTCTTATTTTACGCCATGTAACAGTGTCTAATGCATTAATAACATAGATTGGTTAAGTGCTCATCTAATATTTACCAACCGTCCTTACCTTTTTATACACCTACTAGATTTCTGCCCGCGGCTTCGCCCGCGCAGTCAAAGAAACACCCGCATAGTTCCCGTTCCCATGGGATTTCCGGGATTGCGTCATTTTCCTGGGTTAAAAAGTAGCCTATGTCCTTTCTCGGGTATCAAAATATCTCCATACCAAATTTCATGAAAATTGGTTCAGTAGTTTAGGCGTGATTGAGTAACAGACAGACAGACAGACAGAGTTACTTTCGCATTTATAATATTAGTATGGATTGCATAGCATCAATATAAAGTCATCTAAAATAAACACTTAGCAGTCTATCAAGATATCGATTGCCGCCATTGAGATAATATTAATAGGAGACGACACCGCCTACATCACTTATGTTCCACTCAACATACGTCATGTGACGTATGTTGAGCGGTATTTTTTAATGGTTTTAAAGTGAAACGCATCAAACATGCCTTCGTGTGTGTTACGATATTGCACAAATAATACAAATAATACGGAAAAGTGCAAAGGAATAACTTTCATCGTTAAGTACCTAACTAAATAATAATTTTTAAAACTTAGTTAGAGCAAAAAAATGGCGCACAGATTTTGTTCGTGGTGTCTCCTCCATACGTAGTAATATTATCTCAATGATTGCCGCACAGATTGCCGTATCGTCCGATGACAGAAACAATTTCCATTTAAAAAACAATAGAATCCTTAGAGAGACCACCAAAACCCCACATTATGTTTCATAAAAACCGCTTTGTCTTGAGGAATTGAAAGTAACAATTTATATTTTGTTGGGAGCAATATATTTGCTATGTTTCTGTCCCCGGGGAATGTTCTGGAACATAATAACCGCGAACACTCGTTTATTTATTAATTTCACAAAAATTCAGTTTATTTCTTATGGCAATTTTTCTGTGTCCTGTTTATGTTTCTGTTCTTTTTTTTTCATATTTAATTCTATAACTTTTAGATCTTTTTCAAATGTCTTGGTAACTGAAAATTTTGGTTATGAATCAGCACCTTTAGCAAAAATACCTTTCATTATTAAAAAGCAATTTTTCTCTCTTCCATTTCATCCTAAAAACATCGCAGGTAAAATAATACAAACCAACAATTAAAATGATACAATGGCTGCAGTTATATCTGTATTCGTTGATATTTATTTCTAGAACAGATCAATACCTAGTGTCTGGGTTCCCAAATAACTAGATTACAAGAAGGTTACCAATCTGTGGAATTAAAATATTATATCTTTTATATATTCTTCAGAAAGGAATCTTTAATGCTTACTTTGTAGAACTCGGGTACCTACATATTCACATGCTATTGTGCCCATGCAAAGTAAAACTACAAATCAAAACTAGACATAATATCATTATGTAAAAAAGAGCGTATGTGCTGAGCACACGTGTCAAAAGTGAAACTTCTTTGGCAAGATACAAAGATACCAAAATCGTCGCCTTACTCCATTTTGAAACTATTGCAACGAGAACTTGAAATACTACAGTACTTAATTAATATCGTTTGAATGATGATTATTTGTTTTGAAATCGAACATTGAATTTACTAAATATATGACTGATCGGATGATTGATCGACTTAACCACATTGTGCATGAAATTAACACATTCAAATACATAAATCCAATAGGTAGATACATATATACTTACAAACGCGCTGTATTAGTTCATAAATCAAACATAGTCGTATATTCTGGTATATTTTAGAGCCAACACTTTCAAAGTACCAGCCTATAATAAAATTGATATATGGAAAGTTTCAGGAAAACTAGAATTCAATTTTCCTGCTATTGTAAAAATACTCGATTATGCGCAGATATTTGTATACAAACCCTCAGATAAAACCTCCTCTATTATGTAAATTTATCTATTGGGGATTGACATTTTTTCTTGTAAGGTTCTGTCTAGGTCGTGTAACTCGTCACCCTCCTACTGTTTACATAAATAGTTCTACAGAAACGTGTAGAGTATATTTCACTGCAAGAGATTTGTTAAACTTTATTTCAAAGTATTTTAGGACTGCGAAAGATTGTGCGGAGAAAAAAATTCGTAAGTTAATTACATAAAAACTTGGAGACTTATCAAAATTTAATAAAAGAACGTTGTATCAAAAATATATTTTTGGTTAACAATTTGTTCTTGATTAAATTTAAACTGTATTTCATTAATATTATAAAACATCATGAAACAATATCACAGGATATTATTATCTATAATTAAGTACCGTAAATAACTCCAAAGGACCACACTTGTTTTATTTGTTAGAGATCCCTGTTTGTTGCTCGGTATCTTCAAAGAGCGTGTACGAGATAAAAGTTTTTGTTCATAACACGCAATGCCCTTTAGAAATATATTTTGCAACATTTCCCACATTTTCATAACAGCTACTTCATATTTGTTCCAATTTAATTTTAAGCTACACACTTTTGTACATTAAGCTCGTTTAGCGTTCATACTTTATGTGACTTTTAGCTTTTTTGCATTTCAATTAATAAACTCTATCGTAAACTCAAAAACTTCATAATTAAACCAAACTGTATGACCATAATCACCTTATAACAAATTGCTAATTAAACCGATTATTTCTGCTCTATATCTGTGACACAATTACCGACCAAACCATCCGTGAGCTTAAAACTCCTATCATTTGCCTTTCCCATTTCAAGAACATTATTCACTAGTAAATTTTAATCCCCGACCGCACGCCAGTTCGACAGCTTTGAATACTAATGACTCCACTAATTACTAAGTCCTTTTCAATAGGCTCACTATCAATAAAATAAGATCACATCCCCGTTTAAATTGGCATTGGGGCCATTCAACGTGATTGGTGGATATATGTTGCAAAAGACTATTCATGCCGTAATTGGTGTATGTATGACAAAAGTAATCCTGCATTGGGCGGAATATTCAGTCGGTTGCTAATTAACTAGAGTGAAAAGCCACTGAAATGATTCGATGCATCACAAAGCTCAATGGGCAGGTTCGGACGATACGAACCGCATATCGTGTGTATGATTATTTTAACCGCATTTTATGTTAGAGTAGAGTTATTGAATTTAAAATTCGAATATTATGTTAGTATTTGATTTTTCGAAAAGGCTTTCAATTGAACACATCCGACTCAATTGCAATCTGGTGCGATAATAACTTAAATTGTGCTTTGCTACTTCGATCAAAATTGCCATCCTTGATAAAAAAATATCCTTCCTACATAAATTAATATAAAATTTATTTATTGAAAATCTGACGTCATCAAATTTATTACTTAATAGCTGAAAAACTGCAGTGAAAGCATTATTAAATAATTTCACTCAAAACTTTAAAATTTGTTCTTTTTTTTTTAAACACGTGACATTTCGACATTGTATAACATAATTAATGTCGGGAACATTTCTCTCGAGTGTTATAAATTATGTTACGGGAATTGTTTCCATTTTATGGAACAAAATGGTCCTAGTAATTATATACTTTGACGGAAAATTTTATTTTATATATTATAAATAATTATAATAATTGCTCATCCTCAGTTGTTCTTGTCAAGTTCACCCTGGAATAAAAAGTAGCTATATAAACATACTAGAATAATAACGACAATGATACATTATAATTAATTAAATGTAAGTATAAACAACATAGCCTGAAGCTATACAAATACAGCAAAATATGCAGCTTCAAAAGTTTATCAAATAGAAATGTTAACAAATTCTCTATTTTAATAAATTTGAATGTGTGCTATTTTTAGATATTTGAAAAACCGTAACTTGTATTATTTGTTCTCAATTACTATGGACGCATTAAATTTAGTTTTTTTATTTAGCCATTTCATTGACATTCACCAAAAAGCTCTGTACTACGTCGTTCAAATAAATTATTTTACCAACAACATTTGTTCTGTTGTCTCGGTTAAGATTTAATAAAACCAAGAGAACATTATTCTTGAAAAATCTGTCCAAAATATGTTTTTCTTTAAATAAAAGGATAAACCCTTAAAAGCCTATTATTAGCCGCCTTAAGTCCATTTCCCAAGTTAAACATTTTTGACCCAGCTTAGAGCAACGGTCAAAGGTTCTAGTCTTTAAAGGCATGGGCGTAGCCACGGTGGGGCAGGGTGGGGCACTTGCCCCACCCTGGCTCTGGCCTGGAAAGTACCTAACCAAATCTAAAAAATTAAATTAAATTATCAAGTACCTACTGACTACAAAACTTAGTATCTGTAAGAAAATTCACTCTCGAAAGTCGTCACACAAAAAAAATGCGATCTAAACAAAAAACTTGCGCACGATTGACTCCATGCGTAAACAAACGTAATCCTTTTATTTTTCGTTTGTGTGTTTTTAGCCGATATCTCGGAAACTATCCACTTAAAGGCAAAAGTTATTATGACTTTTTTGTAGAAAGCACAATTTCGCATCTTTTATTCCTTGTAAACTTTATTGTAAAACGTACCGTTTACTATTTATGGCCCATTTAATGAACAGATTTATCGTTTTTGGCTAATAACTCTTAAAATATTGGATTAATTAATAAATTACATCTTTTCATTTTTTAAATTCACTCTATTCTCTACAACTTTTGCTTGAAACTTTTTTTTAGGGTCCCGAACCTTAAAAGGAAAAAACGGAACCCTTATAGGTTGTTGTTGTCCTATGTTGTCACTATGTTGTCCGTCTGTCTGTCTGACTGTCAACACCCTTTTTCTCAAGAAAGCGTGGAGCTATCAAGCTGAAATTTATATAGAATACTCAAGTCTACGGTCCCTTGAAGCTGTGAAAGCCAACGCAATCAAAGATACAGCCATTTTATGCTGCAAATTATCGCTAATTTCGACATACGCAAGGGAATCAAAACCTACACTGTACTTCCCGTGAACACAGTCTTGAAATTTGGTAAAAAACAATGTCTTATAGCACAGAGAAAGGAAAAATTGCTAAAACATACATTTTAGAGTTACAACATACTAAAAAGTAGGTTTGTTCGGAGCCCTCGATGCGCGAGTCAGACTCGCACTTGGCCGGTTTTATTTCTAATGCCCACAATTTTTGAGTTATTTAATGTTCAATGTTGGATTACAAAGCTTAAAATGAAGAATTTCAAGGTATGCATACCAAAACTACAAATACTACAAATTTAACAAACTTATTAAAATAATGTCCTGTAGTACTTCAAAATTAATAGTTTGTTTCCTCATTTGCAATAGTAATAGACTTTTAAATATTTCATTTTATTATATTTCGTACAACTAAATAATAATATTGAGTATATTATTTTATAATCTGATGCAAAAATAAAAAAATTTGGAAAATCCAAAAGTGCACGCCTCATAATTTTTTTTTTAATAAATATTTATTAATTATTATTTTTGTTTATTTAATAACAATTCAACCACATCGAATCAGACCCTGAAAAATGAAAGGGTTCTATTCCTGAGCATACTCAAGCGTAAGAGAAAAAAAAAGACTCGATTAGTAAAGTATTTCGGTCGCTATCGTGTTAACAAGAAAAAGGATCCGCACATACAGACACACGGACGTCCAAGACAGAACTTTTTTAAACTGTTTTTTAACTAGTTTAAATAACAAAAATGACATCAAAAATATCATGAACGTTAAAAATAGTGTTTTTTCTTAATATGTGTGTGTATGTATTATCTTACAAGTGCAATGTATGATACATAAAGACATTTTAAGTTTGAAAAATCAGATGTTTTGCGCGAAGTGACAGTAGTACCCACCTCAACGCTTCGCTTATGAGGCGTGCAATAGAAGTAAATGAATAGAGTTTATTTAGAAAAATGTGTAAAAAAAAATCATTTTTCTATAAATAAAATCTAAATTTTGTCAAAAATCCAATTGCATTGGATATCTCTTCTTTGTCTTCATTACATCCTTAAAAAAAACTTTAAGGCTCCCGCGTCACCCGCCGAGCGCCGACATTTCTACATTAAACGGATTACAACTCAAAAAGTATGGGCACTAGAAAAGTTTCAAACAAAAGTTGTCGAGAATAAAGTCTCATCTTAAAAAATGGGTAGTTGCATTTTGTTGATTAATCCAATATTTTAACAGTTATTAGCCAAAAACGATAAACCGTTTCATTAAATGGGCCATAAATCGTAAACAGTAAGTTTAACAAAATAGTTTATAGGGTGTAAAAGATGCGAAATTTTACTTTCTATAAAAAAGTCTAACTAACTTTTGCTCTAAAGTGGATAGTTTCCGAGATATCGGCCAAAAATTTTCTTTAAGATTGCGAGCGAGGCTCCACCTGGATCTAACAGCATTTTGTGTTTTTATGGTCAGTAAGTGACCCTAAACTTCCCGTGAACCCAGAATCTGGAAATTTCGTATTAAGTTACGTCTTATAGCGCAGATAAAGGAAAAATTGCGAACCCTTTAGGTTTTGATTCCCTTTCAAATGTCGAAATGTGTGAAAATTTGCAACACAAACGGCTGTATCTTTTTTATTACGTTGGTTGATTACTTTGAATTTTTCACAGCTTCAAAAGTTCGTTTTTTCCTTTTTAAGGTTCAAAACCCTAAAAATTAACCGGGACTAGACGTAGGATAAAGTTGCTATAGTCGAGCCATTTTAATAGGCAACATTTGACGTCTATCAATTTTAACTTCATAGGGTGGTAACCTGCTTAAAAACATCGATTAAACTTGAAACATTTGTCAATCGAACTTGAAACACATGTCAATAATTTATGATGATTTTTATTCCCAAGTAATCAATGCATTCGATTCTAGATGTCAGATTTCGATTTTTAGAGTAACGTCTCTGGTATTTAAAAAGAAAAAAGGTTTATTGACACAAAATTGTAGCGACGTCAGTTCTTTAAATCAGAAATTGTTTATTATGTTTAGAATGGTTTATCAGTAAAATCAAATCCTAAAATTACTTGTATCGGTCATTATTATTATAAATACGTAATCGTAATTGAAAAAAGTTAAGCAAATGTGCAGTTTTAACAAAACGAAATATCATGTTATTCTATGTCGTCGTTACTAGGTTACGATGTTGAATTTTGTTGAACTGTCAAATGTTGCCTATTAAAATGGCTCTACTATAGTTACAATTTTTTTTTGCCCCACCCTGAGCCCATGGCTAGCTACGCCCATGTTTAAAGGTGATATAAAAATAAAGATTGCCTTCGTATATAAACTTTCATTATTATCCTACGACTTTCCCTAACATAATTTAACTTTGACAGGCTTCATTTGGATTTATGAAGCCACTCATACAAACTGGTTCACTTTTTCGGATGAATGAAAGTCTGATATAGAAGTTTATATTGTAACCCATTCATATATTTAGAGAAAAGGATTTCAGGAGAGTTAAGTTAGGGATTTGTAAGAAAAATTGTTTATCTTCAATCATCAAAATAACAATCTATTGTGAGCTATTTGTAATACCTAGTGTGTGCAATTTTGAATATTAAATAATCTTTTATCTAATAAAAACTTCACAGAGTAATTTTCGATATCTACCAAACAACATAAATCAACATTTGTTGATTGCAATGGACGCTATAATATCTATATTTTATAAATGACACAAACTCGAAAGTAAAGACGCCAAAGTCAAAGGCCAATAAAACGAAATTGATTTAATCAGTGAAACTCATAAACGAAACAGTTCATAAGTTCGCCAAAATGTTTTAAACATTAGTTTGCTATTTGTGTTCCCAACATCAAAGTCGTACTATGTTTGTTTGCGGCGAAGCAATCAGATTGTGACTGCTTTGTCGATGCCATTATCGGAATTAATTCTCAACTTTATTTAATTTATAAACATTAATATATTAGAGGACCGTTGCTCGTGGGTCACGGAGCAGATGTCTGTAACTGCCGTTTTACTGACTCACTCATCTGTGTCTTACCAATCCTTTATATTTCATTGGTATATAAGAAGATACAAATATAAAATTGTAGAGCAAAAGCTCTGTTGAAAATTAAAGATTTTTTCATGGATAAAGAGGTGAAATAGTTTTAAAATTTCGTTGCGGTAATTGAACAGCTTACTCGTGGAAACTAAATTATTAATTTTCAGATAATAATCACTTTTAAAATTACATTCCAAAGATGTTTAAAAAATTAGGTCAATAAAGTGAAAGGTCATTAGATGACCAGAAACTCTGATCAAATTGCGTCGATAGTAAATTACTAAAAGCAATTAATAAATATTTATAAAACGTTATTTAAAAAGCACACACAAACTGCAATCTGCTGTACATTTAAACGCATTTATATTCTAACGAAATATGCAAATTCATTCTCGTGGCGTTAACGAGAAAAGTGATTAACTATATATTGCAAACTTTCACACATACAGCTTGACAAAATAGGTAACTCATATTGTTTGCTATTTTCGTACTAATTTATAACACTAGGCGGTTCCCAATTTTCATACACGAGTGCCCTTAATTGGTTTAAAAATTTTGCATGCGGGTTTTTCATTTTATCGTAAAAGAGTTTATGTTTATTTGTAACTTTACACTTTTATGGACGTTGTTGTTTTAATTACATCCGCATAATGTCAGTATTTCTCTTAATTAAATGGATTGATCATGATTTTATTCACTATTGTACCCATATTGTACCTAATCATTTAATTTAAAGGCAGATTCTGGAATCTAGTAAAAGGCCAATGTCGCTGATAGCTTATTTGACACTTTCTTACGTACATTTACATTCATTTGTCACTTAATCTGGCTGATAAGCTAAACAGAACATATTCAAAAGCAGTTAATCCGGCCATAATACTTCCCAATATAACCAACTTGTACTAATATACAAATATTTACTACATCCTTCATTGAGTTACTTTATCATTGTTGTTTAATGTCATTAATTAATCACGGATTATTGTAAGCGAACCAAAGTAAAGAGACATTCGGACTGGCTTAAGGAAATTGAAATAAATTACGAAATGGATGGTCTCTAAATGATATTTAACGAGAGATTAATGCTACCATTATTATGTTCGGAATAAAGCTAAGAGACACAATTAATCTGTCACAGCTGTTGTTTTATATTGAGTGTATTAATTACTAATTTGATAACTGATGGCTCAGTGGTTATAGTAAATAAAAATAAATTTATAGGACAGTGGTCTTATTTCTTTCTAATACTTATTTTATGAACGTGAAAGTTTGTTAGCATGGATAGGTAGACGGTTGTTACTTTTCCACGCAAACCAAGTATTCGGACCTTTGTTTTAATAAGCATATACATTTTACCTAAGTACCATGCAAGTGACACCGTGGGCTCTATAAGCTAGTATGAAATGAATCTTCTACGGTGACTTGAAATCATATTTATTATTAATGTATGTTTAATGTGTGTGTGTGTGTTTATATAAATTCACTTCTTTTCGTAGCAGTTTCGTAACTTCGTAGCAGTTGATAGAGATGTAAAATATATATAATGTGAACAGAAATTTGTACAAAATGTATTCATAATATACAAGCAGCAGCTGTAGGCATAGCCTATTCACGCAAATCCATAAATTAGGATCATATACTGACGTATAAATCTTAAACAACAATATATGGCGATATATCACATGATTAATGTACAAAACCACTGTATATGAAGGGACTAATCCGAAGATTATTGTGTTTACCCTCTTTCTCGATGTTTGAAAGGTTCTTAAGAAAAGTCTTAAAGGGTCCAGGGGTCTCATTCATCAAGTTTTTTCCTGTAATTCGTAACTAAAAGATTAAATTTTTGTACCTTATTTGACATCTCAATTCTACTGTATTGGGCTTTTTCAATTGGATTATACACGTGGGAAATGCCAAATTGTAATTTTAAACAACATAAAAACTCTCTTTTTGGTATCTCTATAATTATAAAGACTTCTAGTTCATATCTATATCTGTGCATAAATGTTGTTAATTTATACATTTCCCTTTTCATGTATAATATTTGAAAATATTAAAAATAGTGCTTCATCAAAATATAAATTAAAACTAAAATAACAATAAGTCAAAATAAAAACACGCCTCTATGGATGATTAAACACTCCCGCGAAAGGTTGAAATGGAAGTGAAAAGGCTTAAAATAATTGCAATGTCAGTCCTCATACAGTGAAACGCCAAAAATAAAGGCTAAAAGCGGCTATTTCCTTTAAACGTAGCTTAGAGGAAATTGGAAACCTTTTCCAATTGTTCCGGTAAAGACATAAAACCGCGGCTATATTGTATATTTGTCCTCTATAGTAATCATTTTATTATTAAGATGCTTTATAATGTAAGTGTAATAGGTAAGCTCAAAAAAGTTGAAATCTTCATTTCTGCTATACAATTAGTTTTGCAAAATGTTAAGCAACAATACCTGAGTTGACAAAGCGCATCTTAGCATCAATTATGCGTGGTTATATATGTAAATAATTCACTTCTTTAATATCTTATAACAATAATATTTATAAATTTTCGTAAGGAAATTATTGTGTTTTTACGTGGAAAATATTAGACATTTTAATTTGTGTGCTACATTTTCTCAACTCCATTCCTAAGGTCAATACGTATAGCCAGCGTGCTAAAATGCGTACAAAAGTATCTAGTTCAAATACCTATTTTTATTCCCTTAAAATCGTTAAATTTACTAGTACTTCAATGAATATGTAAGGTATAAATCTGTTAATATTATATTCACAAAATAGTGTGAACTTGCCTTAAGCATATGCGTCGAGTCGCAATGACTACTTTTCCGTAGCAGTGACGTACGGATATAGGCGGCAGTGTCAGTTTCCCTATGTGTATCAACTTCCAAGTTTTGCAAATATCGAGGAATACATTTTACTTTTATATACTTATGTTATGGTTTTATTCAGAAATAAATTGTTAGAAATCTATCTATCAAGTTGATGGTTGTTTGCTCAGCATAGGAATAAGCTTTAATTACATTTTCAATATTCTTGTACACGGTTTCTATAGTAAAACTAAATCGTCGTTGTAATACAAGTTATGAAGGATTCCTTTCAATAATAAATAAAAAAATATTTTTAAATGAGAAAATAATAACATTTCAATTCTTATTTGAGTAAAACTGATTGTACATTTACCTTTCTATGAAAGATTAAGATGAAATTAATAAAACTTAGCTTTAATAAAACCAATCCGTCATTTAAAATTATTTTTAAATCTCGTTCAGTTGCTTATAACAAACCAATCAAAAATAATAATACAATCAGTTGTTGAAAGATAAAAGAAAATTTATCCGCGTATTTTTTTTCTCGTTGTAACTTTTATTTGATTAATATTGAGATCACCTCTGACAATGCCTAAAAATTTATTTTCTTTGGACCGATCCAATACTTAACAGTTTTTTTAATAATTATTTCTACTTGACATTAATTATAAATTTTCCTCTATATTCAAAGATTTGTTATGTGGGTAATAAATCAAATAAATATTTGTATTTCGTTGTTTTTATACTTTAATACAAACCGGGTTAGAATATATTACGCACGAATGTAAGGGTTATTGTTTAGTTTACATCAAATACAAACACATTTAAGGTCTTAAATTTGGAGTAAGTTAATATGTTATCATTTTATATTTCGTGAACGAAAGATTAGTAATGTGTTAAGTATTTTTAGGAAGAGAATGAAATTATAAAACATATTTGAATCGACTTAATTTTTATTGTTTTATTAGGTAGATGCATTGTTTATCATAATTTTAAATTATGTAGTTTATATTATGACTCTTAGATAATACGGCCTACGAAGCTACGAGGCTACGTGTCTACGGCTACGCTTTATGATAATTATGTAATGTAAATTATTGAGAACCGTTTGCTCTCCGTAACAATAACTACGCAATAATATATTAAATATTGCATTATAGTATTATTATTTAATGTTTCTTTTTTACTTTTTTACAACACGTTAAACGTAACAAGTTTAAGACATAAAATGTTTGATTTCATACTATATGTATCATAAATTAATTTATCCTATCTTTTGTTTCAGGTATCTTCCAGTCCTTGAAGACACTGGCTTGTTAATAATTTTATAAGAAAAAATGTAAGAACCTGATCTTAGTTGTTTATTATTTGTGGCGGAATAAATGTATTTAACCCCGCTGGCTTGCTTCAGTATTTCATGTGTAGAAGATATACATGTCCATATATTATTATAAATTGTGCAACTTTACACATTTACATACAATAACAGTTATCATGAACATTATACATTTAATTCGGTAGCAAAATTATAAGTAAAAAGCAGTTGAAACAAATAATTGCTCTAGAACATTATGGTGTAACCATGGTGTAACCTATTACCTACACGGCTGAAAACTAAACTATATACAAAGGTATAACCCTGCTATTAATTGATACTTAATTACTGTGTTAGACATCAAAGTATGTTACAGTAATACACAATTACTATAACTGATATTTTGGTAATTAGCAAGCATAATAATATATTCGTTACGACCTCTTAAGTATATGCTTTAATATGCGCTGTTATAATTTAGGTTATACCTGTGGTTATACGATGCTGCGTATCGTCAGGTATTTTATAATAAAAAAGAGGATCTGATAAACAATGAAATGAATAATACATAATGGATAAAGTTCTAAAATGGGATACCTAAAATATTTTTATCCTTTAGGTATCCCATTTTAGAAATTTTCCCATGGTTTTCCATGAGATACATAAAGTGACCAATACATTTTTTAATTGAATGACCATTCGGTAATTACGTAATGTATACAGGATAAATAATTATAAATCTACAAAACTAATTAATTAAATTCATGGAATTCAAATTTCAGCAAGCTCAAGAATTTGTTTCTTTTACAATGACTCCGAACCGTATTAAAAATAAAATATCGAACCTTCTCAAGTAATTTCCTAAGGGACAAGGCTATGAGATGCAAAAGTGATCTAAAAGCTTTTTGTGTTTACAAAAATAAGACAACAAATATAAAAAAATAATTGTTGATCGGTTGACTGATCAATTTATGACTAAAAATAGAGAATGTTTGATAAAAGTATCTAATGAAAGTCCTAATTATCACGTGAAAGTCCTGTTTAAAAATACATTTATTTAAGGAACATTTCTTCTATTCTATTCTACACAATTAAAATGAAAATAAGTATATTTCACAATCTATTATCAATATATTTAAAATTTGAAAACACAACTCTATCGAAACATAAAAATTACCTTAACACATAGTAGAATATTTGAATATCTCAAAGTTAAATAGTGACCACCTGATTCGTAACTAACAAGACTCAGCTATAACAAAGAACAGAGTTGCAGCGTTGCTTTTGTAACTCGATTCAAAGCAAGTATTAGAGCTTGTTTGACGCTCCATTTATTATATGAACAGATAGGAAACATACGTATGTTAATTCAATGAATATTCCAGGTCGATGATTACTTCAGTATGTGTATAAAAGAAGTTATAATTATTGTTTTATCTGACTTTATAAATCGGTAATTTTTAAGAGTAATATTAATATAAAGTTTCTTTTGAGTTACCTTGTCTATTCTTCCTTTACCTTCTCGTATTTCCAAAGTAAATGTACGAACTATTCCTGTTTCTAATGCAAAGTTCCAGAAAGTCGGCAAATGCAATCTCGCCAATGGCCACTTCGTCAACCTCATTTTATATATGTTTACAGTTCACATCCAACACGTAGTCAATACGTGCTCCGAATCTATATTAGATAAGTCCAACTAACCAAAAAGCCAACGTTTAAATATACATAAGGAATAGCTTCAATGTAGGTACCGTTACTTTGATTTAAGCTACGATTGGATAATTAAATATTAAGATTATCATTGCTTTAGATGTTAGTATACTAGTTTATAGTATTTTATTACCTGTGGTATATACCAAAGTACCTATATATATTTAAATCTATGAACCTGTAGGTAGAAATCATCTAACAAACAAAGTAAGCTTAATTTCTTTTGCCTTTTTATTTGTTTATGATGTATTTAAAACTATAAAAAACAAGTCAAAAGGAATAAGAAATAAAAACTTTGAAAGTGTTCCTGAAGAAGAATAAAAGCATGTTTATTAATCCTTCTACGAGGCTTCGTATTTTTATAACAGCTCTTATAATTTCAAAGCAAGGAAGAAATATTACATTTTACATGTTACATCAAACACGATCCATAAAAACATTTTCATGAGCATTTTATTAACTTATAAAATCTTTAAAAAGCTCTCAACATTAAGTACGTAGACTTCAAACAACCAAGTGGATTATCGTGTTTAAGAGGAAGACGACTTTAAATACGTTTTAATATTCAATCAAAGAATTCTCGATAGATGTGACACAGCCTTTAATGGAAGGACTTATAGAAAACATTTTATAACTCTCTCTAAGAAGCGTCTAAGATTAATCAAACTTTAATTATAGTAATTATTTTCCCGTCGTTCAATTTATATTAAACTAGATAAACAGTACTCCAACCGTCGTCGTTCTATTAAAAAAAAAATACTACTAATTAAAAACCGTACTTATTATCATACGTATCACGTTAGCTAACTTCTATTATAGTTTTGTAATTTTTAGTTTTATAGTAACCAGCTTGTTATCTAAATCGATCAAATGTTGACCTTTTGCTAAAACCCCTATTAACCTTACTCATCAATCAAAATATTTTGTAAACATTGACGATTCGCTTTAAATATTATGAAACAACGATTTATAGTGAATTTATAATCTTTGGTTAACTTATAATATAAAAAAAATTCCATGCATATTATTCCTACTCCAATAATATTCTTCATAATATTCGTGTTGACTTGGTTAAGTTTACAGCCTTATAATTATATTTTAATATCAACGTTAAGCATATTACGTTACAAATTTGAAAAGGCTGAATAAAGCAACATAATATTCTGAAGGGAATGAAACTTCATCTTCAGTCAAAAGGAGGAAACTAAATTAAGTAATTGGTATAATACCTGAGTGCGAATTGCAATTGAATAATACCGTGTTTCTATTTAGGTCTACTCTATATGGTATTACGTTGCACTGGCTTCATATTTCAAGTAGCTTCATACCTCTTCAGTTTTCGCTATGAAATATAATAAGCTTAAAGTTGTTCTCGTTAGTGAAGTATTACATGCTATTACGCGGTATTCCTTGTTAATTTTCGGAATTATACGCCATAATAAACATTTTGAATGAATATTAATATTTATTTTGTTTTTTCTTCATAATAAGTAAATAGCGGGAAAATAAAATACGCAAACAACGCCATCTATTCGCCGCGCCTGAAACGTGTTGTATGAAGAAAGTTACGCGATGAACTGCGAATATTTTTAATGCTATGCCATCTAGCGGTAAAAGGAAACAAGACAAAAGAAAATTTCTTCTTACATACGAGTTGATTTCCATATTTGACGCTATGCGACGCTCGTTGTTACTTTCATCGTAAGAAAGCAGCATATCACTCGCAAAGATACAGAAGTTTTCTTTGCGAATGATATACTGCTTTATGTATCAATAATAAAAAAATAATTTGCTCTAATACCTAGTTGAAGAACAACAAAGATAATAAATAATGACTGAGCTTTTTATAAATATTCTCTAAATACATGATCCTGGAATAAATGCCTCTTGTACGCTCTATATAAAACACAGTAAAAATAAATTTTAACTCTTCAACTATTTTAAAAACAAAACACTAAAAATATGACAACTACTTCTCTACTGCTCTCTAACTACTAGATACACATACAACAAACTCCACACACAACAAAACAAACACATAACCACATTCGAAACCAGAAACTCACACACACAACCACGTCTAATACAATGCCTATTGTTTCAGATGTTCAAAGTGTTTGATGTGATACTGTATATCGGTAACGTGAGCTAGCCCCCATGACCCGGCTTGCGAGATGCAATCCCCTTCACCTCGTCTGCGCCACTACAGGTCCCCTATGTCAATCCTAGCATGCCCTATGTTAGCCCAACTAGCCTTACGTTCGACCGACAATCAAACACATTAAGATGATTTTGTACACCTTATAAATTATCAGTATAAAGTATACACTTTACCTACAAAATTATAACATATAAAAAAACTTCTCAATGTATAAGATTATAGAATTAAGCTCGATAGTATTAGCGTTAAAACAGCTTTTTACAAATCGTTATGAAAGTTAAATTATTTTTTCATAAAATGCTACATAACAGTCTCAGTTTTATTTGTATTCATGCACGCAAAACAGAGGGACTGAAGCTATTCAGACCACGTAACTTAAATAAAGATTTATTTTCAACATCATGTTAAAATAATTTTTAAACTGAATGTCGAACTTGAGGTTAGAAAAGCTTATTAGCCAACTCTCCAATGCTTTTCAAATTATGATCTAACGGTTAAGGCTTCGTAAATAACATTGATATGCATGCTATGCGGAACCTAGATACCCATGCTGCATGCCATGCTTTACGCGCCGTCTAATTTATATGACAGGAATGACATGTAACCTGCGCAAGCATTTTAAAAAGATGACCTTCAAGGATTTATAAAAAGATCAGATGAGTATAGGTAGGTATTTATAAAGTATAGAAATATAATAATACGTACGTTATTGATACTTAATTAAGCATTACTTACTTAATATTACTTAATTTACTAGATTACTAGTGAAAAGTTCCAAGAAAACTTCTTACATCTATTTATAGCATAGATATTAAGCTTTTTAGTCTCACCAGTTGGTACGTATTTGCACTGTTCCGAGCACTATTTGATTTTCTGAAGTATTTTAGTATAGCTTTGTCAATACATCGTAACCAAAACACGCTTTGAACTAAGTTACACTTTGCATAGAGCACGCAAAGGTTGGTAGTTAAGACAAATAATAATAATAACAAATATATATGCTAGTTGAGGATTACATTAATTAGTGATAACCACACTTGTTCTTATTTTATTATCATTTATGACTACAGTTACCACATAGATTATAGGAATGTTAATTATAGTATAGAATAATAATTATAGTTCATAATACTTAAATTTAGTTAGTCCTAGATAATTTATTTAACACTATTTTCCAAATTTTGTTTCATAAGTCATATCATTAGTTTATAGTATCTGCATATTTTGGTGATTCCACAAAAGCATCATCTTCCTTCAATTCTCAAATCTAATTATAGAGCATCAACATTTCGCTAAACAATGCTGTAGTATCAAATATAAATTGAAATTGAACTTCATTGAACAAATCATTTCAAACCGATTGAGCACATTTGAAGTTTCCACCTCGCCAGTCTCTTCCAATATAATTCGCATAGTGCCGAATGGTTTTTAGATGTGCCAAGTGTAGTAGTCATTCGGGCGAATAGACGACTGATAAGCTTATCAACACATCACGCTGACTGGCAACGTAATATCGTAGCTTTATCAATACGTTTTGATGATTCTGTATGCTTCCCGCAGGGTCGCTCAAACCTACCTCTAGACTATGATAGCCTTATCATCACAGTGTTGAAATCATTTAATATTACAGTAATAAATAAACATTTATTGGGCGTTTCATTGGTTTTAAGACCATAATATTATGACAATAATTTAAAATCAATTAGGAAAAATTCTATTAAATATTAGTGAGAAGCATTTAATTAATCTATAAAGTAAAGAAAATGATCACATTCTGTGAGATTAAGTTATGAGTAGTTGAATAGTGGCAGCGGTAAAACTGTTTGTAGAGACCATGAATTGTTTATTGGTGTAATAGATATTGTCGACACGCATGGGAGCGGTTATTATTTAATATCTTGTCGACAGTTCAGTTATCAGACCGCTGATGTGAAAACAAGAGTGCGATATCTAAAGTTTTACGTTCGTGTATCGAGTATGTCGCGAACAACCACCATGTATCCATATTCGTATTTTAGAAATAACAAATCGTAAGTTAGTAATGGAAGAAAATTCAACCAATAAATGTACTTATGATAAATTATTTGTGGTCTGTATTAACAACAATGTTTCGTCATTTAACAGGACTATGACTGCAATATGTTTCGTTTGCAATCTACCGATACTATCCCATCAAGTGGGATTGGTATGGGCGGGCGGCAACGGCTGGGACGAGCTGACGCGCTCTACTCTCGAAGAGTCAACTCTCAGACAGCGGCTGGGCAGCCGAAGGGACTCAGCTGCTCAAGTTTCATGTCTCTCTCCACCAGAACCCGATGGCGACCAGCCAAGAGGTATTATTTCATATTTTTTAATTAATAAGTATTAACGATATACGGAATACGAAATTAATATTTAAAATTACTTTGGATTAATGTTCGTATTTGAACGAAAATGTTTGTTTAGGTGGACCCCGCCGCCGCAGATCATCGTTAGCTCAACTCACTGACATTCTTCGAGAATGGGGTGGTGGTGGAAGCAATGCCCCAAGACGTCAAAGGGCGCCTTTATCACGGCGAGAAACTTTAGCAGATCTCGCTCGCTCTCTCCCATGGGCGCGCCACGAGCCTCCTCCGCGAAGGCGGCGAGATTCATCCGCAGATTCTGGCATCAAGTCAATGGCGTCAAAACGTCGCGATTCAAAAGCACCCCAAGATTTCAGATCTGACTACCCACACTATTTTGAAAGAAAAGACTCCACAACAATTATTCCCTCTAGAGAACGGCGTATAAAAAGACGCGGTTCTGGTGATGATAAAGAACGCAGAGATTCTGTTGATGGACACCGCCACAGGCGAGATTCTGTAGTAGCCCCACCTCCTAGAATCGTTGCAACGCATAAAAAGAGAAGACCATCTCCCCCAATGCAGGCACCACCATCGTTTGTCGATGCTTCGTCAGATCCTGGTCCATCGCATCCACCATCAGTAACGGTTGTTACCGTACATGAGCCGAGTCGATCAGATGGCGAATGTCCATCAATGACGATGCCGACTATCATTACATCTGCAGTAACACCATCTCCAACGTCGCCAACAGTGCCTACCGTAAATACTGTTACAACCCAAGCATCACCAACCACTCAAGTAAATCAAATAAGTACAGCAACGCAAGAGTCTCAATCAACGCAGGCTACACAAGCAACACCTGGAGGTAGAACACCGCCTAACTTGGGAGGTAGGCGTGATTCCACGACACAATGCGGTCGAACAAGGCGTGATTCAAGAGCAGCAGCAAGTCCAGAACGTAGGCTAGGAAGACTGCAAAGACAAGCTACTGCTTTCGATGATCCTATTGGTCCGCCTGGAACGCGACGGCCTTCTTTAGAGCCAGATGATGCTGGAAGAGCTCGTCGTGATTCTTTAAGTCCAGATTCAGCTGCGCGATCTAGAAGAGAAAGGAATCAATTGAGCCCAGATAGAGCGGGAGGTGGTGAATTAAGTCCATCAGCAGCACGACGGCGGAGTCGTCTGAGAAGGCAAGCATCCTGTGCTAGAATGGGACGAGCACGAAGTCCAGAATCAAGCTCTTGTTCCAGCCGAGATCCGAGCCCGTGTGCGAGGCCACCAGAAAGAACCATATTCAGGCGGCAATCAACTACAGAAGAGATACTCATTGCACGGGGTTTTCGACGTCAATCAACAACAGAAGAAATGATACGTTGCAGAAATTTTAGGCGTCAAAGTTCACAAAGCGATGATGCGTGTATGCGCGCTAGGGGTCGACGAGATTCATCAACCCAGATTTTAGACGGCACAATTGGAACCATGACTGTTGAAACAACAAGTACTTTCTTCGATTCAAGTACACAGACCGGTGAGTAACATTTGTTTTATTTTTTTGCGTTAAGTACAGTATTAAATAACATTAAAGAATTAAAATTTTATTTAAAGCGACACCTCTTGATTTCTGCAGTGAAACTAAAACCTACACTTATTTTCCACAAACTTTTTAATATGTCATCTAATGACTTTTCGATATAACTATGTAGTACTATGTAGAAATTAATATTTAATAACGTCGAGTAATCAGATTTTTCATTTAACTCTTTATGCTTTCTTTACATATAAAAACAACAAAAGGTAAACTACAATAAGTTAAGGAATAGGATTAGCTTACAAAAACTACATAATAAAACACTAACTTCACTACTATTATGTAAAGAAGATTCTTTCAATTGAGCTTTTTGTTGGGATTTCCATCTGTACTTTACAACAACATAGTACTCGATTACAATAGAACACCACGTGTTTTCCATCCGCCTCTCTCAGTCGACCAATCATTACGCTCGTATCAGCATCTCTTTCACTCGCAAGCTTTCACCCGAGAAAGCGGAACGGGGTAGTAGAGAAGGTTTTTGAGAGGATGCACAGTGGCGCCATCCGTACAAGCTTTGGCAGCCGAGAAATAGTGAGTCACTTTGAATTGGTAGCGCTTTCGCGCGGACCTCGGGACCGAAATGAGATGAGTCGGGACGCCCGGCGCAGGCTCGCTCGCCCGCGCCCTGTCATCTGTTGCCCACTAACGCTGCCATGTTTACTAAAACGAAAGTGACGTGCCGTACACAACGAATAACCTCTACGATATCACATTGACACGACTATATCGCGACTCGATGTAACTAGGCCAGTTTCAGTCAAATTGACGCTACAACGAATAAGTTAACCAGACAATGAGTTTAAAATCACATAGAATTTGCTATTTTTAATATTGTACGTATATTTTTTGGTTATTTAATGTGTGGTTCAGTGATACACCTTTGAACAGTGTAAAGGTGTGACATTTGTACAACAATATTTACAAGGAGTGAACTTAACCTATATACTAACTTTCATTTTCGAACGAACGCTGAATTTTGACTCTATATTTAATGTTTTTATTGCTGAAGAGAGAATATTACATTTTTATATGACAAATGGTGTGTAAATAACGGTGGAACGATATGGTAAGTCTTCAAATTACTCGAAATACCTATTTTCATGCATTTTTCTTGATATAACTTCGATCTTTTCAATAGAAATGTAATTTATGATGATTTTGAATGTGGTTTGTAAATAACCAAAAGCATTTGGGATGTAAATATCTAAATAATCAACCAGAATAATATCAAGTTTAAGATATATTTTTTTACCTATTGCTTTAAATATTATCAAATATAATATACTTACTTACCTACATGAATGAATGACTAATGACATAATAATCTGTTTTTTTTATTAACAATGTAACAATGTGTAAAAAAATTACATCGCGACTATTCAGTCATAAAATTATCTTTCCATTTGAATACACATTCGATAAATATAATAATAAAATACGTATTATGAGATAACGTTATACCATATTTTCATTATGAATAAAAAATTAAATTCAAAATGGCAAAAATAGGTCGTTTTTCTGATTATTAATTTATATTTCTAAACACATGAAAAAATGATTGAAACAATATTAACTCGTGAAATGGGCTGTTACATTTAAAATAACATCGCGGACTCCCTGGTTCGTGCAATAAAAAAAGAAATGAAAATACCTATTTACCGCCCACTTTACTACCTACGAGGTCATTAATTACAGCCCATCTTTCTATTGCTTTCGTTTTATACTTCAATAAAAATACAGGTAGCCTTTTATGCTATCATTAATGTGATCGGTGCCTACTACATAATGTGTTTTAAAATACAGATACAGCAGATATTAAATAGCGTCCCTATATGTACAGAATATGAAATTAAATTACACAACTTCAACATTAGTAAGCAACGCTGAAACTAACGTAGTATACCTATTATCTTTAAACTTTACGTTCGGAAGTTGTAAATTCACTTAGTGAGAGCGACTATTACGTAGAATTTGTTGGTCGTGGAAAATAATATTATTATTAAAACATCCAGCGGAATATCACAGTGTCACAGAATTTCTTATTAAAAAACTTGAGAGCTCAGTATACTAATACCGTACGATATGAGTTTTGCCTTAAAATTTTAAAGGTCCACAAAACTTGGCAGCTCTCCTGGCGAGACCAATATGCCCTTTGGCATTGCGCCAAAAGAAAATCGCTTTCACTCTTTCAGTGGGTTACCGATTTGGCACACATATCTCGTTGTACTTTATTAAAGGTTTCAAGTCGTATATTATTTGCTTTTGTTTATGTTACCTACAATTTCCTTTTTAAATTTTTAGTGGCCAGTACGTCATATGATTTACAAAATGTACCAATTTATTTTCTTAATTTATAATTGTAGGTAATAAATTAGATTAATTAGGTTAAAATAAATTTAATGATGACATCAAAAAAGACTGAATGCATTTTTTTTTACTTAATATAATAATTAATTTGTTCAACTTGTCTGTATAGGCCATTGTCCAATAACTTTTTTAAAAAGTAAAATGCGGCTATTCCATTTTTAAAAATGCCGCGAAGCGAAAGTCTTTTTAACCAAGAATTTAGTAATATGTCATTTATTAAAACAATGTTGGTGTTATTTATTATTTTTTTGTTAATAGCGATGGAATAATTATTGTTAAAAAGAATATTAGTTTTTTTTTGTTGTTTAAAAACCACGATGAATTTGTCATCTAAGAAAAAAATTCGGTAAATTTGTAGGTGTGTTCTTACTTTTAGCAGTTTTTAAATTTGCAAAGATATTTCAATTTAAAATATAATTGTTTCTGATTTGTTTGTTCTCATCTCTTTATTTTTAAAACAGAGCCATCACCATTGTACGACAACAATCATTACCACGAGGAATGTCTGCGTTGCAACTCCTGCGGGTTGAACCTTACCGGACCAAATCAGGTGTGTATTTTATGTTATTGTGAAGTAATTATAAACAATTAAAATATATTACAAAAATATATTTATTTTTGTACATAATGCAAGCGTTACAAAAATTACGTTAGGTTCCTAAACATGTTAAATTACTTACTTACCTATATTACTCTTTCTGTTATGCAGTAATAGCACGGGTGAAGCCAGGGCGTACGACTAGTCATAAATAATTTTCTTGTTATATTCTCCAATATTGCTCCAATAGCGATATTGACATTTTATTGGCTGTCACAAAATGTCAATTGAATTCTAAACAGTATCACATATTTCTCAATCCTTTGAACTTGTCCTAGATAGCGATGTAATATATTATAATATATCCTTTGAAATGTTAAATAATGAAAATAATTTAAATAATTTCATGTCCTCTACAAAATTTTATACAACGGCACATTTTTCAAACAATTAACTTTTAAGGCTGCAGTCTAGCAAAATTGCGTTTTCAACAAGTTATTTGACAATTTATTCCCGGCTAATGAAATGATAAACTGAATTTTTTTTCTTGTTTATCAATTAGTGTTATATACGCAATGCGCGTGAATTTTTTCACATTTATAAAGTTAATTTATGTTACCTTAATCAGGCCTTCAAGATAAGTCTCTTTCCCCCAAAGACATTTCGAGCTAAGTTTGTGCACTCACTACGTTGCAACCGATTACAATTTACACAATCTGATCAGCGCATTATTATCCTTATATAGTCGTTATTAAAAACTGCTGAATACAATTGCCGAAAAACTTATGATTTTCTTAATTAGAACGTTATAAATTCATTAAATTTCCCATTTTTTGCCTTACAAAATCTATTGATAAATACTGCTAAAAGTTATTTTTTCCATTAATTTATTCGAGTTGGTTGAAGACCAATGAGTATTAATCCTTTAAAAAACATTTTTTTTGAATTTTGATAATTCTTTAAATATTAAAAAAATATTTAAAATAATTAGGAAAAATCCTAGCGAATTTCTTTAGTCACGCTCCTTGGGCCGGAGCGTTCTGACGTGTGCTCTACGCTCGATTTTCCTTCATACCGAAGTGAAAGTTGCTCTACTTCATTAAATTTAATATTTTTGTTAATTGATTATTTTTATCTTAGTTTTGTGCAAATATTCGTATTTTTAAACATTTGATTTCGATATGGAAAATAAACGAAAAAAATACGCGTGTAACTACTAGAAAAAAAATTATCTTCGAACATAAAGTTAATGAAACCTTAGATTGCAAAGGTGATTGGCAACAATTTCTTTATTTTACGGGGTGTCAGTAAAGGGATGTATATTTCTTTAAAACCAAAGTAAGCTCATAAATTTTCTTATAATATAATTTTTTTGAAGTACCAAAAATGTTTATTTTTGGTTTGAGAAATACGAAATATAATATAAACTTGTATTGAGAACTTGAACTTCCCAAGTTCATCCGGGGAAATCCCCATACGGGGAAAATGATTTGTTTACTCCAAAATTGATCCGAGGTGTTTTAATTTTTTCTTCTAGTCATTTTCAACGTAGCGGCATGTTGTTTGACTATTAATTTTGTAACTTAAATACAGGATGTTGGTTTTATATTCTGATCTTAAAGACGCGCTGACAAATTTAGTCCGCAATTTCTAGTTTAGTCTACCAACTCTAAGTACCAATATTAAAACGAATGGATTATCATCACATCATCAAAACTCAGATGTAATGGAAGATCACAATAACATAGAAAATTCAGTGGGTGTTGAGAACTAAACAAACAGAAGTAACAGAGACGCGAAGAATAAAAAAAGAGGACGAAAACGATAATTCGTTGATGCTTTCCCTTTTCGACGTATTGTTAGGGTACATCACCAATCTGCAAAAAACAAAACTGATGATTCCCAATTGCTGATTAAAAATGAAAAACAAATAATCGACAACAGTGGTGAAAATTTGCTGATCACAATGAAACATCCTTCAGAGGTAGCAGATTTACTCATTTCAAATGTATCGGTGAACAGCGTAAAGGAGAGGAGGACAGGAAAACATTATGAATGTGGATGGTGGATTGTATATAGTGTGTAATCGATAAGTATGTGCAGGCGATTATGACGTTATTATTGCAGGTATCAAAAAACTTAAAACTGATATCGAAATTACTTTACCTAATGAGCAAAATGACAATAATAACTTTTTAAAAGTATAACGAGAAATATCTAAAAAATTTACTTTATACACTCCCATATCAAAAAGGGAAAATGGGACTAGTAGAAGTTAAATGTCTAATTCCGGCAAAAGACATGAATGCGGAAGATGCGGTTAAAAAAAATTTAATATTTGAAATACAATGCAAAAAATAACACTTTTGTCATAGATAAGAATCATGACTATTTTTTCTAAATTCAGGGACAACTAAACGTTGCAGAAGCAGAAGTCTGCTTATTTGCTGTTTGGACTGGAGTGAATAATTCGTTAAAAATAGAATATATAAAAAAGTATGTAACGTTTAGGCAAAATAAAATGATGGACCATTATCAAGATTTTACATAAATTGCCTACTGTCAGAATTGATTGATTCAAGACTTCAGCATTCGATGCCCATCAAGGACCCATCCTATATCATTCAAGCGATTGAAAAAAAAGAGATAAATCCAGTGCAACCGATAAAGCATCAGAATGCTAGCAAAAGATTTATTAGGTTGATCAATATAAATAAATAAATAAACAAATAAATATTATAGGACATTATTACACAAATCGACCTAGTCCCACAGTAAGCTCAATTAAGGCTTGTGTTGTGGGTACTAGGCGACGATAAATATAATATTTAATAAATACATATATAGATAATAACACCCAGACCCAAGAACAAATAATTGAGTTCATCACACAAATATTTGCCCTGACCGGGGATCGAACCCGGGACCGTCGGCTCAGTAGGTAGTTACTTTACCACTGCGCCAACCGCGTCGTCAATAAATCTATATATTACACATAATATAATAAATCTGTAGAAGACGCGAAGACTGACATCCGCGCGGACGGAGTCGCGGGCGGAAGCTAGTCAGAAATAAATATCTTTTGTTTTCATTTAACACAAACATTACATTTTTTTTATTATATACAAAATTTGTTTATCCGTTTTATTAGTTAAACTGAACAACTTTCACTAAGAAAATTAGGTCGAAAAAAATGTATAGAGTTCTGCATTTTGTATGGAAAGCTTATTTTTTTTATATTTCGTCCAAATTTCTTTGTAAAAGTTGATCAGTTATATAAACATGAAGTTGAAGATATCAATAGAAAGTAGGTATTCGCAAATATTGTGTACTGATAAAAAAAAAATCACCCGGTGTAATTTTTACGAAAATTGTTTCAAATTGTCATTTTTGGTACTTATTACGAATATTAAATTATGCATACGAATGATTTAATTTTTAAAAACTAAGTGGAGCAACTTTCCCTTAGTACATTTGTATTATTTACATATAGGATGACAGGATGCATTTGTTTGCACTACTAGACCAAGCCCTTAATATATTATGCTTTATTAAAATGTGAAATTCTCGTTTTAAATTGTGATATTTAATGTACATACTTTTAGTAGGTAGTTCATTTAATTCAATTTATTGTTTATACATATTTTGCATTTAATAATAAAAACACGTCTGTCTGATAAAATCCGTGTAATTGCAATAATTAATAGAATGAACGGTCTACGATAAGTTTTAAATTGTTTCTCGATAGCAAAATACACGAAATCACAAACAACATAATCATTTTTTGTTTTCTTTCAAATGATTATTTTCAACGACATTTTACAATTAAACAGAACCTAAGCCTTCCGTCGTTTAATCCAGTGTGATTCATTACTGCTGAGCTAGATAATGCCTACAGTTTATTCCTACAATTTTCTTTTCCCTTGCTCAACAAGTTTCTCTATTATACATATTTACCAAGCCTGTTAATTTATTTGGTTGCGAATAAGCTTCTTATGCAATGAATATAATAAATATTGTAGGAAGCATTTTAATAAATTTATAGAAGCGTATTGTAATGTATTTTAACTAGTAATTAATTTTAAAATGAAAATTATTACAATACAATATACCTAATAAATATTATAAATGTTTTTCTTTATATCGTCCAAGCAAAATAATTTCCAATTAAAATTGTGTCATGTGCAACGTTCATTCGGGGTAATCCTTAGGCACCACTTTAAACGTAAATCAAACGAAATTCTACAGGGATACTATTCGTTTAGATTTAGTTCGTAGAAGCAGGTGAATAACACTCCAAACCTAAAATAATATTTATTGGAGCTGTCTGTTATTCAAAGAGAGCGAATAATTAAAGTTATATTAATTGGAACGAACAAAAAAATAACACCTCCTAGGGCGTTTAAAATAAATTTATTGTTTTTAATACAAGCTGCACGCACCAGCTTCTCCTGATACAGCAAGGAAAAGCAAAAAAATATATAAAAATAGGTATAAAGCCTACCTATATAACATAATTCTGGGTCAATATTGGTTACTGGTGATAATAAGATTGTAAAAATCACTCCAGTTGTTATCAAATTATCTATTTCATACGATAAAAAACAAAAATTTACAACTTTGGTAAAAATGATTTGTTGTTTACACATAAAGCAATAAAACAACAATACTACTTAGTTAACCTATAATACATCTATTCAACATCAAAACACGCCTATACGATGAATATCGTATTCACGAAAGCAATTAATAAACCGCTTACATGAAATCATAACTAAATGTTATTAATTCGTCGTTCCGCATAAATACGAGGCGTATCGGGGGCACAGCCTCCGTGCGGCCTTGAACAGAATTAATCAAAGAAATCGCTAAGGAAGCCCACATGAAGTTATTATTATCGTCAATTGTATAGGAAACCATCACGCGGCCTGCAAGTGAAACCAACGAAATTTTAACAATGTGCCATTGTTTATTAGAAGCTTCACAATACTTGATTGATTGCTTTGTGCAAATATTATAATTAGTTCAAATAATGTTTACGCTTGGTATATATTTTAATATCTACAAATTATATCTGATTATAGTGGATGGGCAAAGCTCTAGAGTCCAGGGGGACACTGAGCAATATTAACTGTGGTAGATGGAGTTTTCCATTCTAAAGTTATGTAGAGTAATTATTCCTATTATCTATTTAATGTAGATTTGGCTGCTTCGGATACCAAGACTTGCTATTCAATTTATTTTTATTAAGCGCAAATATTAAAAACAGCTCTAGATCCTCGATTAATTCTTTATGGATTTTTTTATTGTCTCTTATTACAATACAATTTTCTTCCAAACAGGAGATAGAAAATGAGGTTATGCCTGTGGGTTATGCTAATCATTTTTTCAAAAATTTTGAAAAAAAAAAAATAGCACAACCAATGAAGCAAAATTCAAATCATCAGCATTTGAGAAGTATTAAGTGGGTAGGTATGTAAAATGGGTATGGGAAAATATCTAGTTTAGGTTCGTATAAAGTACCTATAAAAAAAATGTATTCCTTAAACTTTTTAATGAACTCTTGGGTACAAAAGCACTGATAACTTGTACTTCTATTGAGACATTCAAACGGATCGCTTAAATTCCCTTTTCTTAGACGAGGGTTGACACATTAAGGAAGATATCTATTTCGATCATTCTTTTTATGTTATCGAAGTGAATTGGTAATATAGATATTGTTTAAACTATAAAGCACCTTTCTAGTAATGTGACATGTTACAAGCTCAATACATTTAAAACAAAAGGTCAGTTTTAAGAAGGGTTCAAGTTATATCATTGAATTGTTATTTTTTTATCATCAGATGTTTTTTTTTAAACATTCAAAATGCATGAAATTCAAAACGAATGCTGCTACAAAGAATTCTCAATTTTATCCTTAATTATTTTTTATGATGTTAAAGCGTATTTTAGGGACACGTGAATTTAATTGTTTAAATCAAAAACAAAAAATCTATTTCATTTTGAATTAACTTTCGATCGCGCTCTTGAGGAAAACATTTCCTTTTAGAACCAATCTCACAATACCGTGTGTTGAATCTTATTGTAACGAAACAACCGTGAAATAGAATATTTATTCCCAAGTATGTATTAAAAAATCTATATGTAAAAAGGAATTTAAACCGACTTTATTTTGAAAGCAGTATTTGTAGAAAATAGACGCATCATCGTAAATGTATTCTTTCAACTATGCTAAATTATGCATTGTTTCGTGAAGATAGGCTGAATATTATGATGTAACGTAATTCAATGAAAACACAAACTTACGAGTATCTTAGATTTAAGAAAGGAATAGAATTTTTTTTATAAGACACTTCTATTAAACTATATGCTAAATAAATAGTGTCCAATACTTAGATTATGGATTGGTCTCCGCGCGCGCGCTACGACTAGATACCGCCGGCGTACTTGAAAAATGCGGCAACTAATAGTACGCCGAATTCGGCGTACCCAAGCCAGTCGTGTCACATGCATTGTGTGGAGAGGGCGAACCGATAGTTTATAAAGATTTTGAACAAAATCTGAAGTAAAATGCCTATTTGTGTCAAAAAACTATTTAAAAATAATACAACAAAAAATAAGAAAGACACTAGGATCACGTACCATCACTAAAGTTTCGTATTAATCGAAATTTCTCCTTTACATCGAAAATTTTTTCTACGAAAATACGACGCCATACAGTGTTGCCGTACTGCATATCCAAAAAATACACGTGGTTGAGGAAATCTTTTAGCAATAATTAGAACTTTTTTTTTTAATACTATTACTAACGCATGTATAAAAAAGTATAATAACAATAATTTATTTCTGTTTAACCATGTTTAACTGACTCATATAATTTTTTTTTTTTCCGCTTTTTTACTTTTAAACAACCTTTGTGACTATAGTATAGTAGCGTCGCAAGTGGATTTGAGTCGCATGTTCATGGATTCGATTCCCGGCCAGGTCAGGATGAAAAAAAATATTTTTCAAACTTCTTTCCAAGATGCCAGATTTCCCATTTATGAGGTAAAATTTAGGTAGCTGGCAGCCCAATTCTTCACACACACTAGCGTCTTTACAAATTGCCTAACACACACTACAGAAATGAGTTGCCGCACTCGCAGAGCTATTGTTTTTAGGTGGTGCGGTATCTAGTCGTAGCGCGCGCGCGGAGACCAATCCTTCATCTAAGGTCCAATAATTTATCATTTAATAATTTTATTACAGAATAGAGGGTAAATTATACTATGTACTTGTTATTAGTTAATTTCCATTCACAGTTTGATTAGTACATTTAATTAGTTTGCGAGTTATGTTTTAATAACCATTTATTAGCTGAACTAATTGCTGAGTAATTATAGTCCTGTTGGAAACAAATACATAATTAGATAATATAATCAGTGTTCAGTATTTCAGTTTAAAATTCATAATTCTTTAAAAATAAACGTGTATTATATGTCTTAAAGAGAGGAAAGCGTCGATCGACTATAGCACAGGTCTAGTAGGTACCTAGTTTAGTCGATCGTTGTGTCTTTAATTTATTGTGTAACTATTTTATAATGTGTGTATAAATAAACGTTTTTCATTTCATTTCATTTCATTATAATGTAGCTTTAAACGTGATTTCACTACACAGATGAAGTTTATGCAAGGTTCACGCAATCCCTTTGCGATTCTCTATTACTTTTGAGGTTTTAAAATGATATAATGAAAAATACTTTCATTGCTTAGATACTTTCTTTTCTATTTATTTTTCTCCTAGATTGTTTGTGATGATAGAATGTATAGAATAGAGATTAGAATCCTCTATTTTCATGGAAACGTTTGTATAATATTACCTTAAAAACACAAACTACTTTTACCTTTATATTTTTCATGTGAATATTCGGTATTCATTTGTCGCCTTTCCGGTTCATCGTCGTCAGCTCTATTCATTTTTCATTCTGTCGCATACCAATGATATCTGCTTCCAGGAAATGCTTGCATTATCATAAATATTTATTAAAATGTTTATTCTTCGTTTATATAAAAGAAGCGATATTCTACTTCATGTAGAGTGAGTGCACACGATGTACGAAGAAAATAATTTCATACAGAAAAATCAAAGGTTCAAAGGACTGATGATTTTACTGCTAGATGTTAAATTGCATAATAGATTTTATTGGTCCCAATTCTCTAAAGAAATACTTTTTTAATTTACGGTATTCATACACAAACAGTAGCGAAACTCCCCATAAAAGGTTCGAAATCTCGTCGATGCATATGTTTGTGTGAGCCATTTCGAACGTTTTATATGGGAGTTTCTGTACTGTTTCTGTATTGTTTACTGTGGTATATCGAAAAGCTAGTAGATTTTGACTATTCTCTCATCACCAGAAACGTGCGCGCCGCTTCAAAAACCAGATCCTGTGCGACCTTCACTTCGCGGACGTCGCGCTCATGGAGTGCAGCGACTTCATGCAACAGCTGCGCAGCTTCAAACCTCAGTCACTCGGCTGCGCTGTGGCCAGGCGCAAGTCGTCAACTACCCTCATATTCCCTTTGCCACCACAAGCGTGTTCAGGTAACTTTTAATGCTGTAACGAAAATTTCTTTTACTAGAGCTGTGTGTAGAATTTATACTAAATATCATAAAATTTGAATCTATGGTTCAAATCATGCAATTTATACTTTTAAATTGTGTCCCACGTATATGCATTGAACCTGTATATTCATTATTCAATTATTTAGTCTAATAAATAATACATACCATTATAAAGCTCTTTAAAATCTGTTTTAATAAAGTGTGGCAAATAGCTGCGAAATTACACATCTCAGACACGCTGCTTAAGCCAAGCGCAAATAACTCGTTTACGCTTATATTGCAACTTCACATAAATTTAAACACCTTATTAAAACTATGAAATGATGTTACTTTGATAAAATCTATGCTACTATGAAGTTATCATCCACATTACGTGTTGGTTGCCTAACGAACCAGATTATAAGCTTGTTGGTAGTATAAAAACTTTTATAATTTATCCAGTGGAATAAATGTCACTCTAAATTTACTTTAGATAGAAGCTTATAATCGGGTTAGAAATATTATAAGCGCTTAAGAACACCGCATCCGTATTGGGCTTGTATTGGGGTGAGATTTCTCCCAATTTTACGCTTAATTGACAAGATAAAACGCGTCCGCCATTTCGTTTTGTCCTTTCAAAGTGTTCACGAAACTCATGAACGGTAATTATATTTAAATGAAGATTTCGCTTGACACTTGCGGCTGAATAAATGAAACGCTTTAGTATTTTTGTATTGCTTGAGGGCGGTCTGGAAAATGGCTAAATGTTTTTTAAATGATAATTGGTTTACCTATACTTATAAGAGTAACCTCGTAAAGGGCACAGATAAGTTAAATTAAACATTTTATGGAGAAATATTTAAAGCATGCAAATATCACGCCTGATTATCCTGTCCAAAATAAAATTGGTATATTACTTACTGACAAACAAGAGTGTTCATACAATCCGTACATGTGTCTACGTCTACCCATGTTAAAGGCCCGTCATCATTATAGGCGGTTATTTATACACATGCCAGTCACTGCAAATAGGCTTCAGCAGGGTGGATCCATCTCATATTTCGTATTTTCATCTGCAACTCAGCAGGCTGCATACTACGCTGTCAGCTAACAACCAGTCAATAACTGTCAAGTGAAAATGGAGGAAACGTGTTCGCGGTAATCTCATCCCGACTATTGTGATATAACTGATATTGTTCTCGACGTATTTTCAACCCCATGGCACCTGCATAATTGAGTTAATAATTGTTAATAATGAATTTATTAAAGGATTGCTGTCGCATCTTTTGACGAGTTTATAATGATTTACAGACTTGTTTATTGGTGGTGCAATAATAAAGAAAATTTTAACACAAAAATAAATTTAGATTTTAGTATTATAGAAAAATTCGTGCAGTTATTGAATCTTGTTTTTAAATACATTTAAGAAATTATACATTTCAACTAGATCAGTTCCCTGAATGCCATCGACAACCGAAATCAAACACAAAAAGAAACGACAGTCACACCACGCCCATCCACGCCACGTCTAGAATAATTGTAAAACGAAAAGTAACTTAATTTCCGCTATTTCCTGAGTCAATCGCGTTCACCACAGACTCACAAACCCGCTCACCCTCCGGAAACCCCCACGTAAATGTATAACGTACCTTTATAAAATACATAAGCTCTTTATTCTGGGAAGGATGCGAGGATACTACACTGTCAATTGTGTACGTTTCGCGTATTGTTCGCGACGCAACACATCCATTTATATACGACATTTAAGAATAACAGAAAACTTACGATTACCTCAAACCTTCAACAAAGAGAAAGCTTTAGAGACATCAAAACATCTGCGTATGTTCAACTGAATGTAGTTCTAAAAATAACCCTTTATTGTAAAAATTGTGTATCTACCTACCCACATGTAGGTATGTTTTGTGTGTTGTAAAAAAGATGTGAAGATAAATCAAAACATTTATCTAAAATACGTTATTGTATAAGCTTTTTTCAAAGCAAGTAAAAAAAGTCGATAATAAATGGAACAAATAATCTCGGTAATGGTTTTCTTAAAAAAAAGTTGTAGATATCTATTTAAAAAAAACGTTGTAGATTCCCAATGCGTAACGTTTTTTTTTTATATTATTTGGAATCACAGCTACGGGAAATGTTTACTTCATTATATTCCCCAGCAGTTCCAAGCCATTAGAAAACCCAAACAGAATTCTTTGAGGGCAACTTAATCGATTTCCCAATTTTTCACAATTGGATAAGTCGACACACATCGTACATTAAAGGTAAAACTTGTTCAGTATGGCAACCCCAAATCGTGTTTGTGCCGCCCTTTTCCCTGAGACTAATATATTTGCTACCACCCCATTGACGGAGCCGGCCAAGTTTAACACTTTACTGCTTTCAATCTAATGTAGATTCACAAACCTACATTCGATTTATAACTAAACCCTTTTGATAAAATTACCCTCGTGTGAAATGTGTTATTATTAGGGTTGACATTTATTATTTGCGTCTAATAACTTAATTTATATTGTAGCAATTTGTCTTTGTTCGGTTTTGTCAAAAAGTTTCCCATTTTGTAGTAGGTATGTACTATGTTAAATATATTATGTATATTGTATATATGTCAGTTTTCAACCATAATTAAGGAGGTTAAAATGTCTAACTCAGTTAATTTACCCATAACATACCTACGGATTAAAAACCAATTTGTGCAAGCCACGTTGTAAGCACCTTTTTGTGTATCACACAAAAATTACACTAGGCGTGACATGATATCAAATTAAAATCCAGCAAAGGTTTACGTTTGCAGAGAGCCAAAACACACAGTGAAATATTAATTAAACCTTCACATTGTATGATAAAGCACGTAGTTCATAAAAACCCGCGATTCAACCGACTACCGTTTACTGCCAATTACTTTTTATTTATTTTATTTGTCAACAACGCTATTTAAACACTATATTTCATTGAATGTGAAATTTAAATGTATAAGTTGTAGTTATTGTTAATTATTATAGTCATAATAAAATTTAAACGGTAATTAATATTTATACTTTTTATGTACAGAATTTATAATATCATTTTCACATTGAATATGTTATCGAATGATATTATTATATTGTGACATTATGTAAATTAAATTAAAATAATTATATTTAGTAACAATAATATATCAAACTGTAACGCAAAATTGTAGAAATAGTTCATCTCATATAAATTCATTATTAATTTGCGATGTGAAATATCACCAATGAAATATTATTACAGAAAATATATTTTGTAAGTTGTAACCTTTCTTATTATGGAAGATTCGTCTCATATAAATCAATTTACAAGGGTCCTATAATTAAATCACCAAAAAGTCGTTTGTTTTTATATTAAGTAAAAGACTTTGAAATATTCCAATTAATTGTATTCAATTATGAGCCCTTATTTTATGCTATATTTGAAATTAAAAATTGATGAATAAAGTAATTAAAATTCCAAAAATCCCATACGTTCGAAGGGATTTTCGAATACGTTTCCAAGAAATTTACGATATTTTTGTCGAGCTAAATGAAAAACTCCACATTTGTTTTTAAGATTAACGAATGGAAAATTAATAATCTTTCGTATGTATTTCGCTTTCATAAATGTTGCAATTATGTTTGTAAACTAATTCTGTTTCGTAAACAACCTAGAGTACAAAACAATAAGACTGAGAGTAATGGTTATAACATACATGGATTTTAAAATAGATTCTTGATATAATGTATTATTGTTTTATTGAATAGCATTTACTTTATTTTCAAGACCTTGGAGGAAGAAAAGAACAAAAAATTCCTTATCTCAGTACACTCTAAGTATGAACGCCAAGCATAATAATTAAAGTTTGGTGTTCTACCTTACAGTGAATTGAGTGATGTGAACAAACAGCGAAAAAGAAGAAAGAAGAAAGAAGACCTCATTAAAACATACTGCATGATAAATTTTATATTATGTAAGTCATAATAAAAAGTGTAACTGTATTTAATATTTATTACATTATTTAACATAACTTAAAGTTAATAAAGTTTTATCTAACATAACTAAAATTTACACTCTCCATAGTAACAATAAATATTTTATTTATTAAATAATAAAAAACACTGTCTATTTTCCAACATCAGTAAAATTATCTTCCCTTCATCAAGTTGTCAATTTCCTTATTTCGTTTTCGCGTTGGTACCTTTAAAAATATTTACCAGATTGAAATGAAAATTTCCATAAACAATTTCATAACATTAAACTTGACTGAAGCTCGTAGTTAAAATGATGTTTTCCGACCAAATAAATACATTGAAACGTGCACAAGTATTTGATGTAAACTCTAAAATAACATTCATAAAATATTCAAAAGCTGTGAACATCACGGAATATTCACTTGCATCAGTAAAATGATGTGGCAACATTGCGGATTGTATTTTCCGAAAATTTTCCGCCAACAAGACCCTAAGACCGAGTGTAAATATTTTATTTAGGACTCTGGGACCGGCGGGTAATGGCGTGGTATCAGATTTCCGTCCCATGGACTGCTTTAAATATAGGTGTGTTTTGTTGCGAACCGTAAAACTGTAATGACATAAATACAACGCTCTGCAGAATCTGCGTGCTCATTTAATTCTTTTGGTTTACTTTTCAAATGATTGTTTGAGCTTTGTCAAATTTTACTGCGGTTCAAAATACTTTCAGCAAAGCTTCACAGGTGCTCTACATGATTTATTTTTAAATAGTAGGTAGGTTTTTGTTTACAATTATGATTATATGTACTATCCGTAGATACTAAACTTTTCTAAACACAAAAGTAACTTTTGCTAAAACAAAAAAAAATATCACAGAGCGAGATTATTGAGAAATGATAGGTATAAATAATATGAAAAACATGGAAATAGTTCTAATATTAATAGAAGGGCATTTATTAGCGTTGAAGGAAAACGTTATTCATATCGGCCCAGCTGTGGCCATTCCCCTAAATGCTCTAATTTGGCTTTCTGTGAAAAATAATATACATTAACATAAAGCCGTCGTATTTCACTAACTAAAAATGGATTCAATAAAAAATATCACGATTCCTTTTCGTCTTATTTTCTTATTTAATGATATCTTTATACGTATTTTTTCAACCAGCGTTAACGGCAGTTTAGGATTTTGTTAAAAAAATTAATAAAACATAGAAATATAATGTTTCTTTTTTTTTCAAAAATTTTGTACAACAACACAGGGCCGTAGTAACCTACCTACCAACCACCGTGTGTACCACCCTATGTCAGAACCTTTTTCATTGAAAACGTCATACATCTCTCTAACCCGCTTATTCTTTTAGATGAATTCTGCGAAGAGTACCCGCACAGCCTGATTCCCACGCCGGGGTACTGGATAGAGTGCTCACGTCAGAAAATAGCAACAGACACGATATGGGACGAATCGGAGTCAGAACATGACAGCGGGCCGGACAGGGACAATGATAATGGTAAGTGTATTATGTTGGACGACATGCAGTAATATGTCAAGAAGTAAATATATTTTTAAACAGCCAGTAACATGTTATAGAATATGTATATACTAATACTCTATATATATATACTATATACTCATCGACTTTTATGTAAATGCAATCCATACTATAATATACTATAATATTATAAATGCGAAAGTAACTCTGTCTGTCTGTCTGTTACTCAATCACGCCTAAACTACTGAACCAATTTGCATGAAATTTGGTATGGAGATATTTTGATACCCGAGAAAGGACATAGGCTACCTTTTATTGCGAAATATGTACCATGGGCGAAGCCGGGGCGGACCTCTAGTTATCGATATAATATTATTGTTACAGTTAAAATCAAATATGTTATAAATTGTTTCTTAGTAAACAAATATTTTTTGTTTAATACGTTTCCTTTGCTGCAGCCTGCAGTATACAAATAACGTATGAAATCGAATCGGTACATTACTTTCATATCACTTGGCTCTACGTAGCTTTTAAAAATTTATCTGGTACTCTAAGAAATAAATATCACGCAGTATGTTTCCCCCACTCGTATCAATATCTAACCCTCATGATTCTAAGTTTTCGATTCATTTATTTTTTACTAGCTGCGCTCCGCGGTTTCACCTGCGTGGCTCTGCTCTTGTTGGTCTTAGCGTGATGATATATAGCCAATAGCCTTTCTCGAAAAATGGGCTATCTAACACCGAAAGAATTTTTAAAATGGGACCAGTAGTTCCTGAGATTAGTGCGTTCAAACAAACAAACAAACTCTTCAGATTTACAATATTAAGTATAAATATCACATCAAACACCGATAAAGCTACCTTCATAGTGACTAATAAAATCTATCCTGTACCAAAAATGATTGATAGAAGTCTCCCAAGGCAATCTGTCAAGATGCTACGTAAGAGAATGCCAAGAAAAATGGGAAAATTATGATGATATTATGTATGCTTTTGTCATTGAATGATTCATCTACTAATGAATTACGTATTACATAAACACGATTTTCTACTCTCTATTTATATGACACACTGGTAACTGATGTTGAGTTGATGGTCGAATATAAAGAATTATTTCAACAATAAACTGCTTCATAAACTTTGAATTCACTATTTTTATACATTTTTTTAAGATAAAAATAATAATGGATAGAATGATTCAACCACCAAATGCATTGATCTTGGTTTTAAAATTTTTAAAAGGCATATGAAGTAAACTTTTTAAATATTTTTAATAAATATCTGAATGAATGAATCTACGAACAATACTCATACCAACCTGTTCAAACACTAAAAAAGCCGTTACAAAAAATTACTCCCCATCGGTCCTAACGAGAGAGCATTTAGGGAACTTTTTCAATTTCGATAAATTTCATTAGAAGAGTTTCCCAATAACTCACCTTCAAATGTTACACACGTTAAACTTTTATAGCACTTTTAATTAATTTTTATCGCTTTGACCTATTACTGAGAAAAACGAACATTTATTTTAAAAAAAGGTGTATAATATTCCATTATTTCATGAGTAGGTACTACGGCGTAGCCTTCCGTAGCAGGCAAGTTACATAATATAATAAGATATTTGTTCATGAAAAATATTACAATATACAATTAATACATATTTAACTCTTCAAAATACTTTTATTTATTAAATAATTTAATTAAAAATGAAATTAGTATTTCGTTCAGTCAAGCACTTTAAGTTACGAAGATTAAATTTGTAACTTCACAACGACAAAACGTTCACCAGTTAATTCAATAATAAAATATTTCAAGCGTTTTACGTTGATACTTCCAAAGAAACCAAAAGTAAGTAAAGTTGCTTGGTGGTTAAAATGCACTTTGCAAAATTTACGACGACCGCGGTTGCACTCTTCAAAATACTTAGTCGATTATTTAACTTCTTGAAGTGAAAAATCTTAAATTGTAAGAATTTCTGTTTAAAAATCTTTTTTAGAATTTAATCAAATTGTGTTCTACTCATTTTATGGAAGCAACAATTTTTTCCAATGCTCAAAATTTCTTTAATTTTTTTCCACTTATTCCAACTATTGTTATTAATTAATTAGTTTTATTATTTTCCTTAATTTCTCTCTTCACATTAAGAAAAGTGGTATTTTTTAGTGAAAAATTACATTTTAATACGAAAATGATTTGGTCATTCATCAACAATAATAAACTAAACTATGAAGCCACCAAGGGTCAGTCTTCATTCGGCACACGTTTTCAATTTATCGAGCGGGTTCATTATATACGGAGAGGAAGATGTTTGGCGCCCGACACCACGTCTCGATTCACAACCCACAAACAGACAATGAGCTTCAGTTTCCACGGTACAATTCCTTACACTGATCTATTTGTTCCAACTAAATTAAACTCGACACCTGTACAACAATGGCTACAATAAAATCACGTTTGATTATCGCGACATCAAACATAACGATATTCTCAAAGAATAAGGAACCGAAGGAGTAGTTTTCAGAATATTATATATGAAATAAGGTTATCGGGCAACGTTATCATAGAATCTAAAGATAATCAGAAGTAAGTTAATATAGAGACTTACGAAAAAAAGAATGAGAATCAATCAATTACGTCTTTACCTTTACGTTCTTAAACAAAATTTTCAAACAATGAATATGTAGAGGAAGTTTTATAACAATTTTACTACTTCAAAACGTACATTATATGATAAATGAATCGGACTGACCTTATCACAATACACTTACAGACGGTACTGTTTGCGGTTATATTCTATAGGGAGTAACTTCCGAACCCAGTATCGACTCTAATTTGAATAGTTTGATACTGTTTCAGTAAACATTTCTAGTCTACATTTCTACATTTTACATGAAAGCCAATCATTCTGGAAATGTATATAAATAATCACGTTTTAATAAATTTCAATTTTATATTTCAACGTAATTCATAAAAATATATAAATTTTATCTAGTAGCCTCGATTATAGATTCGAGTGAAGTAGCCGTGTAATCACTAACTGAATATTTTATTCAATATAAATTTGCTAGCTCTCGAGTTCTCTATCGTGAAAATGTGTTTCGTAAATCTAAGCACCTCCATTTTATTTCGTGTATGAACGTAAAGAAAATTTTTCGCGTTCTTTGTACGAATTTATTTACTACAGTCATGCGAAAAGGGGCATATTTTCGACATTTTCGTACTTTGTGCGTCGTAAGCGGCAATCCCAGGAACATAGAATATTCATTTCTCATCTCAACGAAGGCCTAATCGTGTAGGAGGGGACTAAGACATTTTTCCGGTGACGTTCCTGCGCATTATTGATGCATAAGCCAAGTTTCGTCTGACCTTTGTACCTCGCGTCCCGGCGACATTTTACATTGTATTTTTAACAAGACGTTACCCGCCGTCAGACTTTCTAAGTTTGTTTTGACTCTATGTATAAATTAAACTTTATACGCTTATTTTCATGATTTAAATATTAGAACAAAAATTCTCCATTTTGTTATGAATATAGGGTTTTTAAAATTTAACATTAAAATATTTAGGTATTGCAGCAGTAGAGTTCTATTATTAATCGTTTTTAATTGCTGCTTTTGACCGTCCCGCCTTTGACAGGAAAACGTGATAGACATTTCCATTTAAGACTTTAAACAAGCTTTAAACTTATATTTCACTAAATCGTTAAATAATATAACTAGCGTATTTATAGATTAAAATAACAAAAACGTGATTCCATTTAATCATCATAACAAATGTATCATTGAATGATAAAATTGGGCAATAAAAGCAAGTTAAGTTAAATAAAAAGTCTACTCCGATAGACTCAGGTGTACGCCGGGATGACAAATGTTCGAATCCTAATTTACGAACAGAGAAATGAGAAAGGAAAAGCGTCACTAAAATGTTCCCTCATAATTTAGCAAGCAGAGAGGTATCATTTTTAATAATTTACCCTGACACCCTGTCGTCTTTGCACTGAACAAACATCTCTCCTGAATTTGTAAGCGTCGCTGACACATTATTCTTCAAAATTGTTTTTAACATTTCAGACTTCATAAACTAATAAGGGATAAACATCATTATAAGATGATATATTCCCCAAGCTCCCGATATCTAAACAACCAATTGAAAAATTAATAAACATGATTAGGATTTAATTACATCGAGTAGAAGTTGGGATTTCCCTTTATTAATACTTAATTAATTTCCATATACCATGTCGAATTCAAATGTCATTGCATAAACCATATTATCGATCTATCTAAAAATACAGTAACGTAACCCACATGCAGTTCTCAGCTACATAGTTTTAAGCCAATAAATACAAAGCGTCGATAAAGTATACGTAGGTATATAAAGATCAAAACTTGCATTTTACAGAAGTCAGAAAGTAACGCAAACTTAGGAAATTTCTTAATATAAAGTTCACTGTCCTTAAGAAAGGATAAAACAGTCTGGGAATTCAAATCACATACATTTTAGCAAAGTATCTGGTATAAAACAGGTGAAAACTTTTAGTACTTTCTGTGGGGTTATGGACCTTGTTATTATTAAATCTTTATGAGCAAGCATCCCTTCGATATAAGTACCATATAAAACGATTATAGCACTTGAAAACTAGCCATTAATGATGAAATAAAATATATATTGATATAATTAAACAAAAAACGGATTTATAAACTAGGTGGCTTTTTCGATAATTTTAGGTTTAGTTAATAAAAACATTGTCTGTGTTTTAAAGATAACGTTGTCATCATATTTTTTGCCTGAAAAGAATCAGTGTAAGTGTATGTTTGTGGAAACTAGAAAGCAATTTTCTAAGGCTTTTGTTGGCACAAACGACTTATAAAGATAAAATCATATTCGCTTTGAATACAGTTTTTGCAACGACTTGTAAAATATGCTTAGGATCTTAGGTACAAAATATTGTATGAAATATCCTTCTTTTCATAGTAGGTACTTAATAACTCAGGCCCCGGAACCACAGACACAATAGAAAACCTATTGTGTCGTGGACCGATCGGGCCACTTGGGGCTCAATGGGTTAAGAAGGAAACTAGGTATCTGAAAGATATCATATAAAGACACGTTTGCAAACCAAACGTTGAAATCAAAGAAAGGTAAAGACCATATCAATAGTTGCTTTCACAATAATATAATTACCAAATATTTAACTTTGTAATACAATTTCAACGTGAAGCGAATTTTCGGGGAAATTTAATCATAAGGTGAAATGGGATGCGACGACACAATAATCTGTTTGGCTCAGGTTGACAGTCGAGATACATGCGGTGATGATAATATGGCTTGCATGCGACCGCGAACAATGGCTGCAAGCCTTCTATTTGTAGCTCACAGATAATAACGTTACTAGGCTTTAAAGGTATAAATATAATGCGGAAGTAGATGCCAACGCATGATTTAAGCCCCTCGACAGATATTGAAAAAGTTCGGTATGAAAATAGGGTGAGCTTTATGAAATTTCAAAAATATTCTCCTTGGTATTATTTCTACTGATACTTTCTTTGGTTCTTTGATAACATACGATTCTGAAGTTACTGTGTAGATAATTAATTATTTGTGGTGAATTTCTACATTGAATAATAATATCCAGCTAACTCTAAGAAAACGATCATTCATTGCATTACCTATTTATTATTTAGTTTTGTGACCCTCCCATTACGAGAATATATTTGTAAAATATTGGACAGAGACTACATAGACTTAGATACCAAACTTAGATGAGATATTCTCCACAGATCGTCACAGAAGATCAGGTTCCCTGGACGAAGCGGCAGAGGACAGCAGTGATAATGGCGGCAGTACGCCCAAGAAGAAAACCGCCATAGAGGAACAATGGGAGAGATCTGGTGGATTCGAACTAACTTCCGTCGAACAGGAGACATACGAAAAATACTTCTATGGCACAGAACATTGGAACTATTTCACAAATGACGAAGACCTCGGACCTGTGATACTTTCTATAAAACAAGAAACGCTTAACTCCAGGGATCAGTTTAGGTAAGTAACTTATAGCACATTTTTCGCTACACGCTTCAGAATTATGATTGAGAGAAACGACGGTATAGCATTATTGCCATATAAGTAATATAATGTTATCTACTTGGCGAAATATTATATTCTAACTATTCGTAAATTTATCGAAATGGTTATGTGTATTGAAAGCCTGTGTTGTCATCGTCATTTTGTGTAATTAATATATCTAATAATTTGTAACGCGATTATTTTAGATCCTTAAGTTATCTAACTTAAATTGTTTGAAGTCCATCATATAACTCGACTTTGTTCGAAACTCAAATTGTTTAGACCTAAACATTATAAAGGATCACAAGCCCTTAAAACTTGGGATCGATTCTCATTAATCTATATCTATTGGCAATACTAAATAAATTTGACAGTAGCTTAATCGATGAAGCATCTAGTTTGAAGTTGTCCCCTCAGGGGAATGTTATGAATCTCCGGTCTTCGCTGAAAGGCGAGAATAGAATTTAATCAAGCGTTGCTTTAATTAATATAGTTTATTTGTCTGTGAAATTATTCGCGGTCAAGCTAAAATTTATTTTCTCATGAATATTATAAAATCTTATTTAAATATACACACATACATGGTTAATTAAATTATTTGCTACATTCACCCTCCTCCGAAGTTATTAAAGGGGTGTGATTACTCTTAATAAAAAAGACTACCTGAATTTTATTACAAAAAAGTAGATACTTTATGATCGTATTTGGTATAATTTATCAGGCGTTCGATACGCATTTTTAATTTATCGCAGGCAATTCTGTTCCTACATAATATTATACTGATAGGTAAAAATTGTATATTTAAAAGATAAGCATGGTTAATATGAAACTAGCTTACCTATCGAACCGTTAAATAACGTGTTATGGATCGAAATCAATTACAGCAGCCGAACCTTTTAGAATTACGTTATCCAGAATATGTTTAACTTCATACACCCGTCTCCTAATTTCCATCCTATAAATACAGCTTATATTACAACATTAAGGCCGTTTTAATTTAAAACGAGATGTAAAATGCGGGCATGCAAATTACGGTAGTCTTTAATTAAGTGCCGTCGCGACGCAGGTTGATTTGCCTCTAAAGGCCTATCGTAAACGCACGAAAGCGGGTCATCATAAGAAAGTGGTATTGTAAGTCATAAGCGGTAGATAAACAAAATTAAACAGACAACTGTTAGGTACATAGGTATAATATAAGTAATACTAATTACCTACCTAATTGAATTCGACTAACGAGAACGTTACAGATCATAGTTGACTTGAAATGTGTTATTAAAATCACTATCACTACATAGTATAAAACAAAGTCGCTTTCCCTGTCCCTATGTCCCTATGTCCCTATGTCCCTTTGTACGCTTAAATCTTTGAAACTACGCAACGGATTTTGATGCGGTTTTTTTTAATAGATAGAGTGATTCAAGAGGAAGGTTTATATGTATAATAAGATCCATTAAGTAGTGGAGAAGTACTGTTATTTTTGAGGTTTCTAATGTGATGTCGTAAAAAATTACATTTATTCCGCTTACATTGCAAACGCAGGCTGAACCCTACGAGTTTTATCAAAATATTGTACTAAGTATTATACACATTGAAAAGGTCTACAGAAAAGTCCGCGATGGTATATGTCTATCTCTTATGGATAACCCACAATAACTTTTTTTTGTCATTTACTTTTTACGACAAATAATGGCTAATTTTCGAAGCGATTTAAACCAATACAGCATTAATCCTTAACCAATTAAATACCATGGATACATTGTTCATTTAATATAGATCTATATGGCCCTTTACACCGTATGATTTAAGTGAATATTTTCGAAGATATTACAGATTTAAAAATTGCAGGACGTAGCGTTTGCGGCCGCCCGGCTATGTATTTTATACCCGTGCGATGCCGGAGGCCGGAGCGGGCCGCTATATTTTTATACCTATACAACGTTCACAATTATTTTTCTGTAGTGTATTTAGTATCAGCATTGCACCCGTGCGAAGCCGGGGCGGGTCGCTAGTATATAATATATATATATATAATAAGAATGTATTGTGTGTGTGTGTGAATATATAATAAGAATGAGTACCTAAGCATTTATTCTACTAATGAAAGATTTATTTTACAAGAGAAAGAACATACCTACCTATTCACTCACTAAATGAACTCCCAGCAATTATTTAGATTAAAAAAAATACTTCTTCATATCGTTTACTCCTATCACTTAAAACTTGGAACTGTTTTTCGGGAGTAAAAAATTTAATTAACATAATGTACGGGCAAAATGTGTAAAGGTAGCATGGTCTTCCTGTCAATGTCAATTTCCTTTATATAACGCGCTTACCCTGTCGCGAAGAATTTATTTGACAAGGCATATAAAAAAAATATTGTATGTTTATTTCTACACTATAAATTAAAGCATTTTAAAATATTATTTTTGCACAATTCAAAAAAAATTTTAAGGATATATACGTTTCATTGTTAAAAATATATTTAAACATTACATTAGAAACTGGCTGTAACATAAAAATATTCAGATAAGAACCAACACCGCATAAAAAGATTTGTGGTCAAATATATATGTATTACGCCTACATCTTTTTGTTCATAATAAATCCTTTACGTATTTCGTTTTTCTCTAGTCTCGGATGTATTCATAAAACGGATTTTGGAATACAGGGAGTATTCGCCTAAAAATAATTTACATATTTACAAGGGGATTTATTCGCCGCATCACTCGATCAAAAGTATATTTGAAGCTTTTGTACGTGTTTTATCTAAATGTGCCTCATAAACTCGACTTTTCCGTACCTATTCTTCATGACTTTACCGTGTGAAACGTATGAAATAATCCTAAATGATTGGGGTGTGGTGTGGGTATGAGCGTCATAAGCAAAAGGGCCAATATTTATATCTAAAGCACGATTACATATTTCAATGTTACCTCCAATTATTTTGAACATTTATGGCAATTATTGATACACGAAACGTTTTCATATATCAAAGTTTATACCCATTAGTTCGGAATTATAAATACACTTCATTAAAATCAGGACGCGTAACAAAATATCTCTTTTTGAATACAGAGTGCTTTGAGCGGCATACTGACGTACACAGGTATTTTCATTATTCTCTGTCGTAGAGAAACTGAAAAAGGGGAAGCAAGGGAGTTTCATTTAAGCTCTATAAATTTTCATAAACGCTGCATCTTGCATACTTCTATTGTACCTTAAAATAAATTCTTGGAAATTGAGATTAAATTTTGAACAAAAATTATGTATGTATAAAATTTAATCTACATTGTCATTAAAGCATTCTTATGCTGATCATAATCTCTCATAAATTTCTTTTTCTGCAGACGTTTTGTGTCAAATACTAATTCAACAGATTTTTTTGCTATTGGTACCTAGAACCCAGATACGATACGTCCCTCAATTTTTCTTACGTATATTATGTCATACATTTTCACAGTAGGTATGTATTTATTTTATTTTATTACATTGTAACAATAATAGAGTTCCCTAAAACACTGAACATAAAAGTGAATAAAGTAAATTGTAAATAAAATCAAGCTTAATTGAACAAGCGTGGACAAATAAAGTTCTAATTTGTTTCTTGTTTGTGGTCTGAAAAGTCAATTTGTAAGCCAAGTTGCTGCGCTGAACATACCGTCGTACTTTGTTAGCGTTAAATGTCCATTAACGTGTACCTACATATAACCACGGTATTCTGTGATACAGATAATGTTTGACAATGTTTTATTTTTTTATTAAGAAAATTAGTAAGAATTTTTCGTATAGTTTAAACTAGGGCACCTTAGTTGGGAATTCGTATCAAGTGTGATAAAATTTAATACCTATGGTTTCAATGAATCTAATTTCTATTGAAGTTGTGTGTTTGGATATTATTATGCTATATTTTCGTGAAATGTTAATATTGTATTTAATACAAATTCCACAATAGTTATTACGAACGCGCTCAGTAATGTAATAAAATCACAATTGGATTTTAATGATTGTGATACTCATAAATATACAATATCTTTAGGTAATATCAACTTATTAAATTTCATCCTAATCACAAAAACCGATACACAAATGAAAATTCACGCAACATTTTTCCGATAATGATGTAGCCCGTTGCCAGGGAGACATAAAAAAAGTTTATTAGGCTCAAAATACATAGACAACATGTTTTAGTAGGTATATCCATTTTTAATACACTATGATTTGTTTAAACAATGAAATGACCAATGAAATGAAATGAAATGCGTAGACGCAAAGTTATGCCTATGTTAATTAACAGGTCATTCGTCTGTCCATACTTTGAGAAATTTATTTAACGGACTTTACAACTTGCATGCACTACCTTCATATACATGGCGATGAAAAGATGATAAAAAGAAACATGCCGTTCGCTAAAAACATTATACATTGTAGGATTTTAGTACGAGCGATAAGTTACACGGTGCACGGTTTGATTCCCGCGTCGTGCGTATTCGCGGACCGGTACAACCGGGAGGAGGTGGTGCGGTCCCTCGGCAAGGAGGTGAACATCAACCCGCCGCTCATGCTGGGACAGCTGCCGGATACGCCGGAAGAACTGTTGAAGCTTGACCAGGTATTGTATTACAGAATATAATAGATTTTTGGTCATGTGAATTTTTATGTATGTGTCGTTAGATGGTTTAAATTGGAAGTATTTGAAATTTTAAGTTTATAAATGTTATTAGAACTACATTTATATGTAATCTTTCGATATCTATAACCTTTAACCTAACCTTCTTTTTGGTTAACGATATTTGAAAACTTGGTTAACTTCTATTAAAAAATTTCGGTGGTCACCTAAAAAACGCATTCGTTATACTGAAATTCTGATAAACACAAATTCGATAGGTACCAATCTAATATTAATTACGCAATTTAATTGTTCAATGTCGCCAACAGAGTGCTACGTGCAATAAAAACCCAATTAGACATTAACATATAAATGCTTAATAAGCCGGTTCAATCGTGCCTCATTCGGAATTCGGCCAAACTCTCGATCGCTAATAAATTAGTAAGTCTCGCAGCGATTGTTTTTTCATTTCCCAATCACCAAATAAACGGCGCCTTCGCTCACGAGCGTGAAACATTAATGAGTGTTAGGAAGGGATTCTCTCCCTTTAGACCCGACCCCTTGCAACTAATCACGGTAATGAACAAATGACAAGTTTCAAACCAAACTACTAGACACACGTATCAAGTTTGTGAATGAGCGCCTAACTTTACTTGTAAATTATCTAAAATATGTTATGAAGTTTCGTTTGAGGTATGGTAATGTGTTAATCCGATCAACACCAAATGTTATTAATTTTATTTTAATTAGTAGATATTGTTGTCATCATTATTTTGAATTTATAACTACCATACCGATTCCTTTATTTCAAATCGACGTATTTTTGGTGTTATGTAAAAGGTTTTCTAAAAATATAAAGGTTTGAAATAGATAACAAACGGATAGAAAATAGAAATAAATATTTCTTACGAAATACACACACAACAATGACAGAAAATCACGTCATCAATCTCTTAATAGTAACATAGATCTATATGATCGTATCTACTCAGTTAAGAATGATAGGCTTGAAGGAAAATATATTCCATACCCGATTCTGTTGTTTCAAAATGTTCTCTATGAGCACAACCCAAAGTTTATTCTTGTTGCTCATAAAATACCCATTGTTTGAAGCAAGTTTGTTCGATCCAGTGACCTGCCAATTTTCATTAAGTCCCGTCAGAGGTGCGCGTAAGTCGGAACTTTGTTGAGAGCCGCCCTGTTACGTATCATGTGTAGGTATGTACACTAGGGTGGAGTGAAAAATATTTTTTTTCATTTTCGTTTCGGCATACCTGTAAAAAGATGTCATTATTGCTCATAAATACACATGCAAAATTATACTTTGCAGATGATACATTTAGAGGTGCCCCCAACATCATGAACTTTCAGAAATTCTAAAAATTTAGTCGAAAATCACTAAAGTTTAATTTTTACAAATTAACGCTAAATCAGATTCTGTGTTATCTCGTTGGTTGCCAACGGGAAGACACAGAATACATAATATTTCAATATATAAAAAGTGGCTATCGCTGGCTACCAGTGGCTCTGGTCGGTGGCCCGTTTGCGCCGACTCTTATTGTAGGAAACGTTGATTTTAAACAGTGCCGTTAAGGAAATAACACTAATGTTAGTAATATTTCTTTATTACATTTTACACGTAAATACAATTAAGATCATAATTTAATATTTTTGATGTGAGTTCTATCTATAATTTCGCTTTGTTACAGTAAAGTGTTGCAAGTCAAAATACGACAAACGACATGTTGTCCTGTATTTTGTTTGCCAGAGAAGTACCCAGTGTCTCAATTACCAACTTGTACTGATGCTAAGAAACTATTACTAATTTATTAGATATGAATTAAAACCTGATAAAATAACAAAATTCATGATTTATCCGAAAGATTAGCTACGGAAATGTTTGATGTTTGGCGAAAAGCATCGCTTCCCACTATTAGCTTTAATAGAGTACTACAACTTATTCGACACACCATATTCGATGAATATAGACGCTTATTAAAACCTTATCAAGACTGACAAACTAACAAAAAAGAACAAGAAAAGATAACTGAAGTATTTTGTCACTCCGTACCAAAGGTTATTTGATATTTGAAGTTGCAAATGCATTTTTTTTTAACTCTCTTGTATACTTGCTCAAAAGATTATACCGACTTAACTATGTGGCAAAAATGTAAGAAAACTGAGCCTCTGACTTCTAATTTATCTGAAGAAACCTTAAAAGACATCGTGAAAAGCGGTTTGACTACGTTTCAGAATATCAAAGATTTTCTATGCCTTGCCCAGGCCGTAAAGCATATTATCAAATTGGTGACATAAGCTTCAAGTGCAGTTTGCTGAAAAAGTAAACAAAAGATTTTATAATGGCAAGAGCATCAGTATCACGACTGCTAATGCCTAATTTTGAAAAAAAAAACAGCGTTATCTATACTAATATTATAATCTATACTAATATTATAAAGCTGAAGATATTGTTTGTTTGAACGCGTTAATCTCAAGAACTACTATTCTTTCGGTGTTAGATAGCCCATTTATCGAGGAAGGCTATAGGTTATACATTACTGTACATATCATTACTCTTAGATTAACAGGAGCGGAGTCACGCGGGTGAAACCGCGAGGCAACTGCGAGCGCAGCTAGTACTAAATAATTACTTATTTCTGATATTTTCATTCCTCTATAATATCATTTCCATTAATGAAATACGTTAAAACAACTAATCAGGCTACTATTTAGTGTATCACAAAGAAGTTTGTTATATAATAGATTTTATAATGGCAAGAGCAACGGCAAACGCCCATTAGATGAGCGCTTTTATAGGAAGGGAATTTCACTCATTATAGACATTTATAGGCTTTCAATGCCGAAGCATCTTAATAACCTTGCAGAGCTTGTAAAAATAGCTACACGCTTAAACCCTCATCATAATACTTTTAGCATTCATAACGATTTTACTACTGGATAAAAGATAATCTAAATGGATATATTCGAACTAAGTAAATTATAAACGACTTTAATATGTTGCTAATACTGGAAGTTAATTTTATATAGTCATTCAATTTAGTTGATTATGTTTAATAAACCCCGAAAATTAATTGAATTTAGTGACCTCTCAATATAAATTTGCCCAATTTTAAGTCTTACAAATAACTTCAGGATAATAAAGGAAGTCTCCTGAGACTGAAATCCTTGTACAAACCGGTACTAATAGATCGAACACGGAAATAGATTGCCTCCTTGGCTGTAATTTTCTGATAAATTACTCCATCGCCTTTGTTAGGTTCCCAGGAAAATAAGATTAAGTATACAAGATTGTAACATGTGTGATTTATTAGACCTTGGGCAAGTAATGAATAACGATACGATTAAAATAATATTTTAATACCGAAAACGACGTAGAGACTAAGAAAATCATGATCTATCGCACATATTTTGACTTCGAAAGCTCGTTGAAATTAAACATTCTAACCCCTTATTTCAGGTTTTCATCAAATCCGAATTAAAAGTTGGCATTATATACGTTAAAGAAAACCAATATACTGAGGAGGAAATCTTGGATAATAATGAGAATTCACCGCTATTCGAAGAATTTCTTCAAGTTCTCGGAGAAAAAGTGCGACTCAAAGGTAATGTCATTCATTCTCAGTTCAATCATAACAACTTGCTTTTATGCAAAACCAACGTTTATTAAATAAATTCTTACGATTGAATTGACACCACTTTTAATAACTCGATTCTTTGAATATTCTTTTAGTTTAAGATCTTTAAATAGATGTCCAACCTTATGTTAGTTCTGCCCACCATACACTAAAGTGCAGTAACAGCAAAATCACGATTTCGAGTAAAACGCATTTAAAGTTAAGAATTGATTTTAAAAAATCAACAGAATGATAAGCAAAAAAATTTGAATGCAGAAAGGTTGTAAAGGCATAGGTTCACACGTTAAAGCAATAAAAAAAAATATATCTTATTAACTGAATTTATTATGGCCATTTATTCTTTTTGGTGCCTATTACTGCATAGCCTTTTTTGTAAAAAATACCATTTTAAACTTAGTAAAATGCAGCAAAAAGCCCTATTACTGCGTTTGGATCAGTTATTTTGTCAAGAAACCCAACTAACATGCAGTAAGGTCAAAAAAATACTGCATTTTAGTTAGTTTTTTAAGAAAAAAGTGTTCAATTTACTAGTGCAGTAAGAAAAATAGCTAGTTCACAGTTGCAGTATTTAAAACATTAACTGCACTTTAGCTAGGAATAATCATATCTGTGTCATTATGCTATCCAAACTAATCTGCAGTAATGCTGTATTTTACTGCGTGTTAGTCAGTTTATAATGATAAAAGAATGTTAAGTATTCACAACTAAAATGCGACAAGCTTTGATTTTACTGCATTTTAGTTGGGAGTTCGTGACAATAAATTGTATTTTCTTAATTTGCAGTAAAAATAGCTTGTATGGCGGTAAATTTTACTGCGTATTAATTTTTTTTTTAATTTTTTTCCAGAAATATAAAACTATCTAAAGAACTGTAAAATTATATTGCTTACTGCATTTTAGTTATGAAACCTTAAAATTTAATCTGCAGTATAATTTATACTGTATTTTAGTTGGGAAATCACGCCAAATTGTTAATTTTTTTCGTTTGCAGTAAGTGAAAACTGTTAAATAAAAACCATTCTTATAGTCTTAGAAATAAGTAAGTTAATTCAATAGAAAGCTTAAGAAACCCGCTTTCAGAATCACTAATAAAACGAAAAATCACAAAAGGGCTGTTACTGCTCTTTAGTCTCTGGTGGGCAGAGTTATAAAGGACCTACAGTAACATTTTAGGAGAGTAGGTACGTCACCTAGATTTTAAACTTTTGAATTAAAACTTGTATATTTACACTTATTAAGCTACTTTATATTATTTTCAAGTAATAAAATATATGTATGACGTACATACGTATGACCCTTTTATAAGCTATTCGTTTTACCATACTTCCCTCCACATGTTCCGTAGGTTTCGACAAATACAAAGGTGGTCTGGACACAGTCCACGATTTAACCGGCCTGTACTCCGTATACACAAACTGGAGGAGCATAGAGATAATGTTCCACGTGTCCACACTCCTGCCATACGAGAGACATGACCCTCAAAAGTTACAGAGGAAACGACATATCGGCAATGATATCGTGTGCGTCGTGTTCTTAGAAGCTGATAACACTGCCTTCTCACCAGCTTGTATAAAGAGCCATTTTCTACATACGTTCATTTTGGGTAAGTCATTTTGTAATGGAATTTAATTATAGACGTTGAATTGGTTGTAATTATTTCTGAAGTCCTTCGAGGACTGAGGACTCGAAGGACTTTTTTATATTTTTTGTATTGGGTTTAACAATTTGTTATTGTTCAGTACAGTCTCAATTAGTATAAAGTAAACTATGAGTGAAGTATCTGTTTCTAGAAAATTTCTTGAACTCCTACGTAATGTTAAGTAATTAACTCTCTTTAGTGCCCCTTTAAATAAGTACAATTAACTGGAAACCAAAGAAAACAATTGCTGTAGGCGGCATCTAAATATATCTACTGATGTGTCTGGGGAATTTATTTAATTTCTTTAAATCTCTCTCCATTAGTGGTATCCTGAGCTAGATTTAATTCGATTCTAACACAATTTGTTCCTCTGCTTCTGTTTCTACATTTAGTTTTTCTTTCCAAATGCGGTACACACATTAATTATGCACGCATTCAGGTTTTTAGATAAAATCAATTTTTATATATCATAAAGAAAAAATACGTAGGTATATGATATCTCCAGACCCCTGGGGAAAAATGCCGCGGGTTACTTTAGCCTTCTACTGATTCTGACCCTCTGGATATCCGGAATATTCGTGGAAGTCTTGAATAATTTAAAACGTGCTATAACATCATCGTATATTTTTTGACACAATATATTAATATGCACAAGTAATAAAAAAATTATAATCTAGATATCAATACCGCATACCATTACCACATACGATAAGTTTCCTCATATTATGGTTCCACCTTATAAGGATTTTTCGTTTTTAACTTCCGTTTATATGCAGTCCTTATAATTGCACGCTTAGCAATTAATTTTGTAGGTGCATACACCTTTTCATTTGTTTTCATGAAGAAAAATATTTCGCCCTAACGTTTACCGTCGTCGTAAACACCTTTTGTGTGTTTGTGCTTATTATTTCGTGGAATATTATTTTCAATTGGTATTGATTGAGATAGAACTTCATTCCATTTTAACGTTTGTATATGGAATATTTTTTTTAATAATTCGAATTTGTCTGCCAATTTCAGTGCGAGTGTCGGCCAAAATCAAGCGTCGACCGACACGCTATGAAGTGTCGGTGGTGACGCGGGATGAAGTCGGCGCGTACAAGCCTTACTTGTGGGAGCAGAGCGTATTCGATAAGGGGGCTATGTTCCGGTGAGTAAATAATTAATAAGAATTAAAATAATATTTATATCATATTTTAGAAAGGGGTCTACTGACGTAAGAATTTCCAAACCTTCTGGACCGGTTTTTTAGGATTTCCAAAGTAAAACAACTAAAGAGCTAAATGAATGCATATTGAAAGGTTGAAGCAGCTAATAAAATTACTTACTCTAGAAATTAAAGTTTTTAATTTTTTACGGATTTGAAACGCGATTTATTCATTATATTATTTAACCGATGTTTCGCACACTTTGCAGCGAGCTTGGTAATTCTACTTTTACGATAAAGTCATATTCACGTACGGCTCGGAAGGTGATAGAATGTAATAATAATTATTTTTCATAACTCTTACGTTAACAATTCCAGAGAATGGCTGCTCACAAAGATAGTGAACGGCGAACGAGCCTCATACTCCGCGCCGAAGTTCGCGCGAATGCAGGAGCGAACCCGCAGCCAGATGTTAGAGGACATTGTGGCCAACCTGCAGAACCACGCGGAGACGGGGCAGATACCGAAGCCTTATCGACGAGGTAATAAATCCATACTAACATTATAAATGCGAAAGTAACTCTGTCTGTCTGTCTGTTACTCAATCACGCCTTAACTACTGAACCAATTTGCATGAAATTTAGTATAGAGATATTTTGATACCCGAGATAGGACATAGGCTACTTTTTACCTCGGAAAATAAGATAGGTTTTATCCCGGTAATCCCACGGGAACGGGAAATATGGTTTTTCTTTGACTGCGCGGGCGAAGCTGCGGGTGGAAAGCTAGTAAGATAATATTTATTATTCAGAGAAAATTTTTAGATTCTACTGCCAACTGTTTTTTCAAGTTCCAGCTATTCTGTCTTAACTACATCGAAAAGATAACATTTTAATGTATCAGCTGTTATAATATGTTTCTAGGCTAAAGGCTAAGGACGTAAATCTGATACCTAAATTTGATTAACGCTGTATTTCGAATTACCTTAGTTGTATTTCCAATGTTGTAAAAACGAAAAAGTTTTCATGTTAGCGACCTAACATTACGGGAATATTTATGAAAACATTGGTAACATGATAATGTTTCACATTTCCAGGTTCCTGGCGTCCCATTGGACACATGCGTCCATCCTCTCCCCTGTTGGACTCAGTACGCGACCAGTTCGAAGACTACGACCAACTTGCGAAGGACTTCACGCGTGTGTTTCTGAACAGCGAGTTAAATATGGCCCACAATGCACAGCTCTTTGATGTCGTGTTTCTTGTGGGACAGTCGAAACAGAAGACGCGGTTTATTGGAGTACGAGCGATATTGGGAGTGAGGAGCAGGTAAGGATTTTGTGTGGGTAATGTAAAGATGATTAAGTTGTCGTGAATAATTATAATTACAAGTATGAAAATTTCGGCCACTTATGGTTATAACTTATAACCTAAATCGTTAGTATGTGGTGTGTATACCTACAGATATACCTAATGCAGAGTACGAACTCAATCTTAAGCTTATATCGATTCCATGTTTCTATCCTTACTGGTAATCTGAATTTCGCGTTTGACTATACTGATGAGTAGGTATCGCAGCACGCAAAAAAAAATACATGCACTTGTCTTCGCGCCACGCGACATTGTATCTCAATTATTCTGCACCCGTACCAAAACACGTGACATCCATTCAAATATGCACAGTTTTCATCACGAAGATTCACTGTGCGTTGTGAATCGACTGAATTCCGTTAAACCTTTACTTAAAAAACTGCGGCGCGCGCCGCAAATCCAACTGTGCACTTTGCGTCACATAATAAACCCCTTGAGTTCATTAAATTCTGCTTGACTACAATGTGGAACACTACAACCGCTCAATCTGTCTTATGACAACTACTATGTCGATCTGCATTACAGGTTTCTGCCTATCGCAAACACCAGTCCTCAATACTTTGCAACTGTAACTATAAATTTCTGAGGAAAATAATTTAAATTATTATTACAATATAAATGGCACATTTGCAGGGTGTTCCAAGAGATGCTGTACGGCATCCAGTCGGGGTTCGGTTCCCCGCAGGTGCCGGTGGCGGAGCTGCTCGCGCGGCCCGCGCCCACGCTGCTCTCGCCCACGCCCAACAAGCACAAGAGCAGCAACTTCCTGCAGGTGCCCGATATTGAGTCGCCCAGGTACGTGCACACACATATTTTATTTAGTTATTTTATTAATTTATGTATGTAACATGTCCACAAACAACTATACAGACGCATACAATACATGTTTTCTAACTAATCATTAATACCTACTGTAAGAGTGATATTTATTTTCCACTAAACGTCATATATAGCACCTATCCGACATCCGTACTATCCCGTTCGGTTTCACGATATATTGTATTCTTTGTTTGTATTTTATTCACTGGTTAATTAACCTGAACTCATAAGTCTCATATTCACCGTGTATTAACCAATAATTAATAACACTAGAAAAAATTCGATCACAAGACGGAATTTGAACTATCTCAACCAATAATATGAAACATTATTTCAATCGTTACAATATTATAACGATATATTATTATTACCAACGTTTTATTTTTGACTGACCGGTTGGCTTGGTTGGTAGTGGCCCTGCCTTCCAAGCCAGAGGTCGTGGGTTCGATTCTCACCCGGGGCAAATATTTGTGTGATGAACATAGGTGTTTGCTCTGTGACTGGGTGTTAATTATCTATATAAGTATTTATTTAAAAATTATATATGTATGTTTGTCAGCCATCTGGTTTCCATAACACAAGCGAAAGCTTAGTATGGGATCAGATTGTGCCGTGTGTGAAAATTGTCCTGAAATATTTATTGAAGTGAAAACTTCTTTAGCGGCGTTGGGTATAAAATCTGAAACTCGCGTCATTCACGTGGCCTGATCGAAAAAGCGTAAGACCGATGTTTTTTTTTTAGCCCTTACATTCCATGCGTAAGACGGATACCATTCCAATATATCAAACATGCTGAACGTTAATAATCAAGTTTTCACTTCCGCCGGCACTCCTGGAGTGCAACCCGTCTTTTTTTTGACTTAATATGTCCTACTAAGTAAAATTTGTATTTTCTGTTTGTGTGCAATAAAGCTTATAAATAAATAAATAAATAAAATATTTATCATTTATTTATTGAAGGCCGAAGAGCGTCCCGAGCTCCCCGATGGTGAAGCGCGCGTTCTCCCGGCTCGGCACGATCACGGCGGGCTGGGGCCGCTCCATCCGCAAGCAGCACTCGCACCTCAGCGCCGACGACAAGAAGAAGTGGGCCAGCTCGCAGGACTGCTCCAGTGAGTAGCTGTCACATGCAGAAACGCCTACACAAACATTTTCTCTTTACACCAGCTAAACAAAAACAGACGTACACTTGGCATGAATTTTGTTTTGGTGTAATTTTTTAACAAAAAGTTTATCATCCTTTTTTAAAATTTGATACTGTTTTTCACTAAACAATATTATGTTATTGCGCGGCCGCGGCGTTTTTAAATGCGTATTGGCGCACCCCACACTTTTTTCGCAAGTTAATGTATAGTGAGCACACACTTTATTATTTAATAGTTATGGTAATATTTAAATCGTCGAATTTAGCAAAAACACAGAATAATAACTAGTAACTACCTAGGCCAAAGGAACGATAATTTTACCCAATAATTCAAAGTTTCTACAACAGATGTCGCTACTAGCGGAAATCGCACAAGAAGATCACGCTTTCGAAGTTTTTTTTCATGTATTGATATACCCCCGAAGACCTTGTTTGGGTATCGCTTCTCGGCCTTTTGGCTAAGATCAAAGTGTAGTATCTGTTCTTTTCAGCTTAATATCTGAAAGTTCCCGCACAGCGGGACCAGTATATTAAACTGATTTTTGTAAACCGACGGGATGTTCGGGGCTCGCTCCACTCCCGTCACGGGTCGGCCCGGCATTGCAGTGCCGCCGGGATCGGCCCACATAATACCTTTAAAATAAAATATTGACTATGTCATTACTATCCGTATCATCATGTAACATGTGATAATATATATGTAACAAATGCCTATAAAATATAACAATTATGTTGAATCTATATCGTTACCTTGTATTGAGCAAGTTGACGAAATTAATCATGTATTCATTTTGTCCTGATACCCTGTTAAATCCAGAAATGTTATGAAAATCACACAATAACTAAGTACATCACATTATATATTTTTTTATTATTTATACGATAAAATGTAATTACTAATATAATATTATACAGAACACCAAAACCTGAACTAAGCCCACGCCATTATTAACCATTTTACTTTGTGTTTAAAAACACTTATTATTCAAAAATTCACTACAAAGTAAAAATAATTTACTCTTGCTTTTATTCCAGACAAAGAAGCGAAAGAGAAAGAAAAGGACAAGAACGCAGCGTTAGCCGTACCCCGGCTATCTGTGTGTGCTGACGCGCAGAAAGTCGATCGTGCCAAATTAGCTCAAACTGAGGTAAAATAGGATGCATAATAATTAATAATGACGAAAAATAAAATATATTTTTTTATTATAACTTACCAGTCAAAAAACAGTAAGTGGTAATGATAAAGACGCGAGAGTAGAAAATAAACCGTAGATATTAGTTATAACATACCGTACAAGAAATTTGAAACAGTTCTAATTACATAAATGATCTTTTTCTGTGTTATGTATTTGAATTTGTGTAATGGCACAAATTGTAAAACATTTGTAAAATAGAATTATGTGTAACACAAGTTTGCTCTAAGATTTTGTAAGGCGTCAAAATTATCAACACTTTCTTTTACTATCATTTAATTTTATCTCCCTTAAAATAATTATTAAAAAGTCACGTTTTCTCATTTTGTCTAGTAGTTAATTTTCCTGGGTTGTCTGGTAGAGATTTCCATCGTCTAGGCCGCGTTCTGTACATAGAGTTGTATACAGGGTGTCCCACTGTTGGTATACTAAGCTCAAAGGAGGTTATAGATTTGCATACGCTGAGTACGTAAAAAATACTTAAAAAATTCCAGACCCATTTTTTTTTTTTTCAAATAGATGAATTCTTAAAAGTCTATGGGTACACCCATGACAAGCAACCCGCCCAACTTTGCCACCAGCACGTGAGCTATCGTTTAAGATTATGTTTTCATAGACAAAATGCTCACATTAGAGAAGCGGTATATGACGGCTGCCCGAAGCTAGAGAAGAAAACATGGATTTTCAGGAAAAATTTAGCAAAAAAATTTTGACGTAATTTTGTTGTTTAAGTATTTTTTACGTGATCAGTGTATGCAAAACTACTAGTTCCTTCGCGCTTAGTATACCAATAGTGGGACACCCTGTATATGGTTTACAATAAATATTTTTAAGCTATTGCATAGCTTCTATCGCGGTCCTTGAGCGCGAGGACCGAATCCAGAAATTTAGTAACGAAAAACCTCACGCTCCCCACTCCGACGGGCGCGGAGGTGTGGCTTGAAGGCATAGCATGCAATAGCTTTACCGCGGCAGTCCCCGAGTGCCACACGTCTTTTTAAAGTGAAACTTTTATTACATCGTCTCAAACTTTTTGGTCTGTGTAGCGTATGTCGCGTGACGGTCGAACCGTACGATAATTATCGTACAAATACGATAATTTTGTGCCTAAGTTTCACTTTTACCGTGGTTTCATAAAACCACACAACATTTTTTATTCATTAATTGTTTAATGTATATTCAGTTCTCAATAATCGAGTTCGACCCGGAGACGTTCCGCACGCTGCTGGACTACCTGCACACGGGCAGCTGCCCGCTGACGTGCGCCTCCATCCCGGGGCTGATCTGCGCGGCCGAGCACTACGACCTGCCCGAGCTGCTGCAGGCCTGCTTCCACCATGCGAAGCAGTTCTTGAGGATTGAAGTGGTCTGTTCTTAGGGCCGATTTTTCAATGCTTGGATAAAACTTATCCGTCCAATAAAGTATTACACGATAATATTAAAATATCACGTAAACTGTCAAATACGGGCAATTAGAATACGTTTTTAAAATGGTAGTTTTATACATTATTCGACGAATAAGTTTTATCCAAGCATTGAAAAATCGGCCCTTAGGGATATTTTTTTATCTGGTCATTTTTCTCGAACTGCTGCAGACCTCCTTTCACTATACGAAGCAGTTCTTGTGGAATGAAGTGGTCTGGAATTTGATGCTTTTACAATATTTTTTAATGTTTAGTCTGTTTTTTGTTAATGATCTTAAGATACTTTCCACTGCTTTACATTTTACGTGTTTTGTTAAGTGCCTGATGTTGTTATTTTACTGTCTACTTTTATTTGTTTGTTCATAATTTTCTTTGATTCATTGTAATTCCACAATTTTCCAGCGCTCATTGTTTTTGTGTTGCTCCCTTAATTTTCCAAGCTTCTATTCATGTTATTTGGCTTCTTTCTTTTGTTTTTTGTGGTAGAAAAATAATTTATACAACAACCTATATGCATATTAAAATATAAAATATTCTGCCTCGTTTCCAGGTATGCACAATGCTGATTTCCCTGGAGAACTACTACTGGCGTTACACATCGGCCTCCGAACTCGTGAACATGATCCTTGCATTCATTGAACAGCGAGCCTATGCTCTTTTCCAAACACCGGAATTTCTGAACCTGTCCGAATCGATGGTCCAAATGATCATGTGCAGAAACCTAGAAGTGCCGGAAGTAAGGAAATTCGAAGCGATGCTAAGCTGGGCTAAAAACAAAATAAAGGCCAAATCCGCTAATAAGACTGACGCTAAAAATGAATTTAAATGCATCATGGAAAGGCTGGCTAGAGATCTGAAACTTTACCGAATATCGCCCCAAGAACTGATAAAAGTGGTGCTTCCATCAAAGGCCATTAAGAACGAACGCATTCTGGAAACTCTCATGTACCAGGCCAACTCAGGAATGTACAGAATCCAAGAAGACTACATCGAGGCCTGTCAACAGCGTATACAGAAACAAGACTCTAGATTTTCCGAATTCGAAAGCTTTGACTATGGCATTTAAACTTGGAGCTGTGAGGAATATCAGTGTATTAGATAGTTTAGGAACTGTTCGGATCGGGTTCTTCTCAATGTGGTATGTTGACGCCTTCTAAAAGTATTATTGTTGTAGATGTACTTTAGTAGAGGTGCGAGAAATTTTTGTACAATTCTCGAAAACCTAATCCTTGTTGTTGTTCATTGATACCTATATATTTTATACATCTAGCTAGACGTGTTCAGTATAAACAAACATCTCTATTTTTGGTACCAGAAATTTGGCAAATAATATGTGTGGAGATACTTATTTGATAATATCGTCAAAAAGCTCGAGTACAAAAAGCGAGATAAGAATATATGGGTCAAACGCTGGGGAGTATGTTCTAATGTTCATATTAATGTAATTTGTTAATACCTTTACACCTTGCAACTATCCGCCCTTACAGTTAACTAATGTTCGAATGATTTTGCTCATAATACAAGTTAAGACTAAATGTTCCACTTATCAAATTCCTTAGAATAGTTCCCCAGATTGGTCCCAAATCATGTAGAGGATATAATGTGACTGATGAATAAATTGAAAAAAAAATATGATGGAATTCTAAATGTTAGATGTAATGAATGATATTTATGAAAATTACGCGAAAAATATTATATTATCTTAAAAATGTATATAAATAGTGGCGAATAAAAATTATCAAAAAATAACTGTGTTATGTTGAAGTAGAAAAATGTGTAGTAAAACCTCTTCCTATCTTCTAAATAGAATATACCCTGTGAATTCTTCCAAGAACTATCATTGGTTTCTATACATTTTATACTGAAAACCAATAAGTCAAGCTTTAAATTCTATTATACCTTAGCGTGCCTACTTTGTACATACCTCTTAAAATTATATATTTTCACCTTCTTATCCTTGCTCTTTGCAATTTCCTCAATTTATTTTATATCTTTCACTGTACCCACATATTAAATGATATCAATGAAATCTTATATTCATAATCCAATTTAATATGTTGTCATCAAAATTATACTACGTTAAAGAATAAAGATATGTAATTTATGTATAAGTTTAACATATTAATTTAACCTTAACCACTGTCCACTGTTTCTATAAATTTGAATATTATTGAAATATGAGTAGATTATGTTATGATAACATCTTGAGCAATGCTTAAAACATAATTTGCATTTCAGAGAAACTTTCTGTACCATATCTTTTAAAAGATCCATTTCACCAAATCTACTTGCTCATAAAGCAAAGTATGTAATAATATTAATTATTATAATAATGATATGTTTCCAGACATTAATTTTCATTTAATAAATAAGTAAGTATCCTTTTGGTGAAGTGGATTCTAATAAATATCTACAATATTATTGTATATTGAATAGGTGTTAATATATATATATAAAATATTATGTAGCCTAAACTAACATTTCTAAAATCTGATAAAATTAAATTTAAACGTCAAGTTGAATTGTCAGTAAAATTTTTATAGGTACTTGTGAAAATTTAAAGAGAGAAATCTACCACTTTATATTTATGTTATCGGTAATTGCTCAAAAGCTTTGAAAGTGTATGGCATTTATCCAATAAGTATTTATTTCTCCTATATCTTCAAGTATATGACCCACTGCTTAGTCCTTCCTTAAACTTCCCAAATGTGTAATACTCATAAATATTTAATAATTAGGTTTAATTTGTAGAAACACCAAAATATATAAATTATCGATGTGTCATGTTCTTAATGATTAATATAAGTTTTCTATTCCAAAATTTAACCTTCCTGTGATTGTGGATGTTGCTATATGTATAACATACGGAATCTTCAAATGATACAAAATTTAAGATATCTATAACTGTTATTTTGCGTGAGCAAGATTATTTAATAAAATTTTATGTGGTGAATAAATTTTTGTGTATGATTCTTGAGTTTTATTTATTAAACCCGCTTTTCTTTGCTTCATTTGTATGTTTATAATATACTTATCTAAATAACAATTTTAACCTACTTCAAAACAGACAACTTTAATTCAAACTTTGTTAAAACAGTACACCTTTCTTATGGATCATTATAAATAGTAAATAGGCAAGTACCTATACATTTTCGCACGAAGAAATGAATTTACAAGAAGTTGTCAAGTTGCACTTAATCATTTTAATGAAAACCTGTTTTGCGTTTAGAATTTTAGATTCTATAACTACGAAGTAATAATAGCTCAATGTTTATAAATAAAAAAATTAAAAACTTTCCAAATTAATACAATTATACTTTAGTTAAGTATTTAAAATCACGTGATTTAAAACACTAGTAAACTTTTGGTTATTATTTTATAATGAATATAGCAGAAACAAAGCTTTTATGAAAATAATAACTTGGTAGTTATTCTATAAAAAAATAAGTTGCTCTCGAAAATTCAAAAATGACGCGAGTAGGAGTACGCGACTGATGACATTGGCATGGCATTTTCCAAGAGACGTCACACCAATGTTACCAGTCATAAATTAAATTAAGAACATTGAACAAGCAATGCGGCGGGCACATTACATAAGCGTGAAACAGAACGGAACTCAAAAGTTCCAAACGCGGCCGCGAGTAGCGCTCGTGAGCCAGTCTTCTTGCAGCAGGCGCGCGGCCGGCTGCTTGTTGCAGTGCGCGGTGCGAACTATCACATACGAGTTCGCGGTCATAGGCTCGAACGAACATCGAAATCGACGGTCAGTGCGGTGACCATGATGATGGACAACGGGGTGATGAATAATTATGAGTATGGGGACGGATACATGGAACAGGAGGAGGAGTGGGAGCGCGAGGGTCTCTTAGACCCGGCCTGGGAGAAACAACAGAAAAAGGTTAGTTTAAATGAAGAATAAGAGAGGGTATTCGTTAAAAAGAGTGACATCGTACACAAAACAATATACATATTCCAATAAAAACAATAAAATAAGCAGCATAAACGTTATCGCTTAGTGACTCATGTTTTTGATGTTTATGTTTTTCCTTTCATTATTACCTAAAAACCGCGATATCCATATTGCTATAATTGCAATTTTATACCTGTTTACTTATCTAAGCCTATAAACGACCTTTAGCTAGATAGTTGGCTTGTTCTATTTTTAGCTTTTCTGTGTTTTTCTTTAATATTTTTATGCCATTGAATTAGGTATATTTAAAAATAATTTAAGTTCTCTTATCTGATGAGATACAAGCTAAGTATATAAAAACATATGGATTAATATTTTCTATCGATATAATTTATTGTTATCGTCTCGCGTTTTTTTTTCTGCAAAAAAATCAAAATAATAAAAAATAGTTAATCTCATTACACACTGGATCAATCAAATCACAAATTCAAACTAGCAAGTTTCCCGCCTCAAATTGAAAGTAGATCGCGGCCGTGGACACTATTAAAAGATTTCTTGGAGCTTTTCGTGCGAGCGAGATGCGTGCACACTGTCACGCCACGGGCGGGAGCGGGCCGGAGCGAGAGGAATCGAATTTCCGTTAGTCATGTCCTAAAATGGGTCCGACGCAGGCGCCGCTGAAAGCGCGGGCGTCCGCCTTTACGTCACTATGAAAGCCGCATTTCAGGAAAACGTTTGGGTCCAACTTGCTACGTAAAATGCATCTTAACTTATGTACTATTTATGTAATACTCTTCAGATCCGTGACGAATGCTCTGACGCATCTCGACCAAGTCGAGTGGAATGTCATTAACGAATTACGAAAGCAGTCTCCCGCAGGGTATTGTCAAATATAAAAGCACTATTTACTATTAACGGTAAATTTATCATATTTCGCTTCAGACCACCAAAAAATATATATAAAATACCTAATATATCAATCATACAGCAGTAAAAATCTCCGAAGTTTTTCAAAATAACATACCGACTTTGGCCTTTGCATATTGCTATTCAAAGTACCTACATTTAAATAACCCAATGAAAATTGCAGTTTGCTCAATAATAAGGCCAGATTTATCACCGTTAATGCAAGACCTTACAAGGACTATGATTATCGGTATTGCTTCCTGTGGCGGCTTCTCATAAGAACCTCATTAAGAAGCTGTTTTGTCATTGATTTCTCATCAACATCACATCACGTTTTTGCCACTCACATGATTACGTTAGCTAAATTGCGTGCGCGAGGATGTAATGTCTATTGCTTAGTGGCAGGGCAAAACCAATATAAACAAAGAGCCTGCAACCGGTGCATTGGCCGTTCGCGTATGGCGGGTCAATGTCGCGGCCATATTCCTCGGATGCGTCTACGGAAAAGTCACCCGACCAGTCACATCGAGCTCTGAGCACGAGAATCGATCTTACACAAGGGGGTCACTGGTGCAATGCTTCCTTTACTTTTACCAAATTCGACGAATTTGCAGAATCATTCATTAAAACGAGTAGGTAGTTGACACAACGATGAGAGGTCAAAATATAATTTGAGCACATTTCCGATTCGATTCGATATCTAGAAGAATAATCTGATAAAGTAATAAGAAGGAATGGATTTGGCAAAAACATCATGAACATTGGCTTTTATTTTAATTAACCTCTAGTAAAAACTGCATTCCATCAAAAGCAATACCTGGTCTCATCAGAAATCAGATGTGAAAGTGGTGGGTTCCAGTTAAAAACTGGTTATAAATTTACATCAAACTAATAGCCCCCTACAAATGACACACCTCTGCAATTTATTCTTATAAATGCAATTTAAGATTTATAGAGATCCGACGTTTTGATATAAACAAAATTATTATTAGTGAAGATGTTGCCATCATATTTGAATAACTATTGCAGAGAGTGGTTGATATCGTATCTAATTAATCAATATCTGCGTTATCTTAACAACATGTCTACATAATATGAAAATCGGATTATCATAATCTGGAATTGTACATATTACTGGAATCGGATACGGAAATTGGTAAAAAATTGTCAATTTGAGGGATCCAAATTTATTATTTAATAAGTATCATTATCCTTATAACAAAAGTTCACTTGAATTACATGAAGATTATATTCGAATTAATCGTGAATTTTTACTCAAAGGTCTACAAATTACAATGTTCATACAGCCTGAAGTAAATTTCATTCCCACTCCTGTCGGCCTAGAAAGTTGACACTCAGTTAAAGTATAATGTTAAAGATGAGGCGAAATAACGGCATCTGAATACCCAAGACTACCCAAGATATTATATTAACACAGTTCAACGTGATAACATAAAAAATAAAACCCCAACCGAAGAAGTAACAAATGAAAAATGTTATCAATCCATTGCTACAGGGCATAAATACATTTACGACGTGTATTTACTGCCCCTAAGTGAAAGAATTATCACCCCAGCAGACCTTTCGCATATTTCTTGTAAATTTGAGGTCGTTGGCTGACATTATTGAACACTACCAATAATTTTGTTTGAACATTGCAACTACATGAGTTTTTACATGTGTTAACTGTCATTGCTCATATTTATAAGAGTATGCATAGGAGCCAAGTACCACAAATACCACCATTGAACCCAAACTTCATTTATACCTTGTCTATCGCTAAAGCATTTGGGTTGTAGAAATAGATCGATATAATTAGAAAATTAGTCTATGTTGAATTGAAATGCTACTGCTTCATGATAGACGTTGACGCAGAGTAATGCGGGTTACGCACAGAACAATAAAAACAAATAGAAGTGCGATAATGTCATAATTAGTATGAAAACCAGTGTCGCCAAACCCACACATTTAAACCGATAGTTATACAGTACACTACAAGTAAACTATGCCTTTGATTGGACAGCTTAATTTGAGTAAAAACTGACTTAGGTTATAAATTCAGCATTTCAATATGTACCCTAACGCACCATGTTACGGTTTATTTTAGTATAACATCTCTAGGTATATTAGCTGTTTTGTTTCTCATTGCACAGAAATTCCAAATTCGAAAAACATTCAGCTACTCCACAACAGAGGGCGTTAGTTTTCGATAGATATAACTTTGAACCTCAACACATAAAGATAAGGTTGAAATTTGTGTCACTCAACATTAATGACATTAACTTGATATTTATCTGATGCTATGCCCTGAGGGATGTCAGCCTTGTTATCGATATCGAGATATCGATAATTCAAAAATAAATATTTTTTGTGTATTTTTTTTTCTTTCTATTATACGAGTATAGTATAGTACGACATAAAAGAGATGAAATTAATTATTTTGGAACTAATTCGTTTTTCATTACCTGGCAACCCTGAATTGGCAATGTAGCTGTCAAGTTGAATAAAAATTTTTTGTTTTTTTCGTGAAGTGGAGAATTATTGAGATAAAATTGTTATTTAGAACAAGAAATTTAAATAAAAAAGGAGTCATCATGAAAAAGGTTAAACGTAGCGGTGTCCGTGATGTGGTGTATAAAGTTTTTATTCGGTGTTTGTCCGAATTTCAAGCTGGAAATTTATTGACTGATTTGGAAAACGTTTACAAACGTACATCAGAATATACCGGTGAGATTCCATTTATTTTTGCTCAGTACTACGTAAAATAGAATATTCCATTAGTGACGAGTGTTTAATGTATGTATGTATGGCGATTATTACGTTTTCGCAATTTAATTTGAGGTTATTTGTATGTAAACAAAAACTAGTTTTTATAGTGCGACCAGCACAATTTGAGTCAAGAAGTTATATCCAATCCAACCAGCCTCAAATAAAGTACCTAGTTTAGATTTTACTACATAGTATAGTGATAACTGTTTTCATACAGCTATCTATCTATTAATCAATCAAACCATAAGAAAAAAAATCATATTTACTGTATCATATTTACAGATACTGAAGATGCCGCGTACCCTCTTGCCAGTACTTCGAAACAGATTGATGATCAGTCCTTTGAAGGAGTAGAATATTTAAATTTTGATGAATTATATTAATGTACAAAATTTATCTACAAAAAAAATAAAAATATGTGGTTTTCAAATCGCCTTGTTTTTTTCTACCCGACGGAACCAGAAAGAGGGTAATGTGTTTGAGCTGCATGTATGCTTGTTTGTTTGTATGTTTGATTCTATGTGCGCCTCTGCAGTCTAAACACTTGACCGATTTTTATAAAATAACTAATTCCAAATACATTTAAGTAAAATTTGACCTAGGTAGGTCAATTAAAATACTAATGTATTTTTGTCTTAAATATTTTACACTATTGCTACAATGAAACAATTATAACGGTTTAAATCGCGGTATTTATTTTAGATTATATTATATAGATTTTTGGATTTTTATTCTATAGTATCAAGATCGCTTGCGTCGCAGTATCAGTGTTGCTATATGAGCGACGGTGGCGCCCTCATTTATTTTCATCTCTTTTGTGTCGCACTGTATAATGTGTCACATTTTGGAGTATGTTTATTACTACTAAGTACGTCTTTTTATATTATTATTATTAAATAAAAAACGGAATAGAATAGTATTAATCTATATTTACAAAATACAAACAGAAAATTATATACATTATTTTAAATCTTGGAACTGCCGTAGGTTTGCTGTATCGATGGCCTTTGTTAGACTGCTTAGTGCTGTTCGGCATTCAGTTAACTCGTCACGTTGCATTTATCCATTTCTCTTTTAAATTAGCCTCTTTGGGAAATCTGTAAATAAATTGGACAAATGAAAGCTAAGGAAAAATAAAATAAAATTTAATATTTATAATGTTTGTCTTTTCTAAAGTATCGATACTGTCGATATGCGCCACTAAAGCGACATTCGTTTGTTTATTGCAATAATATTCCAGAAATTCTTGTTTGCTGTTCAATCTATAATAGTACTAATTTCTTACGGATTAAGGTTCATTTTGACTAGATATTTGTATACAATTTTGACATATTACAAGCGAAGATATAACATAAAATATTATGTGTAAAATAAATAAAAATAAGACTTACCGATGGTATGAAATGCCTCCATTGCTGATATTATTTCGTCTGCTATCATTTTTGCACTCTTATACCGAACAACACGTCCTAATTAATGAATAAATACGGAAAAAAGGTTTGACAGCTGACAACCGACTCGAATATTTTTCTGCGCACAACTGAGAGCAAGTTAGGTGATCTTACCTTACAAGTGACACGTGGGCCACGCCCACATCACACTTCTATCTACTTTACTGTTCTGTGGGGTTACGTAATATTTGACATGCTATAACTATTTTTTCCTTAGCGTTGTTTGTTTGCTTTTGGCAGACGTTCAAAAGTCGCTATCACTGAATGCGATGGCTGATGGCTCGCAACTGCTGACTTTTGACGAGGAACTTTAAAAAACATGTCTATACCTCGGAAACGATTTAATTATAGAACCGTACTGCTTTATTGATCATAGGAATGGAATCTTTATCAATTAATTGAATATGGGTTACCTATCTTAATCTCGAATTTTAATATTCCGAATATCATAATCCAGAAAACGTTTGGACATTTTTTCATAACCCCGAATTTTAAAATTTCGAAGTTTTGTTTGCCATATAATCGCAACTCCGAATTTCATTTGCCCATTTCTTTATTTGTACGACGTTTTACAATCCAGACGAATGAGTTCCAGACATACGAAATCTAAATGCACTAAATCCAGATGACCGTAATCCATATGCACGAAAGCCAGATTTTTAAAACACAAATTTTTGAAATACAGTTAATTGATATACAGGCAAACAATGTCCAGATTTTTGAAATTCAAATAAACGATATCCAGCAAAACGTAATCTTTCCAGGGGGACGCAGCACGAACCTAACCTAACCTTCTGAATAGATTTTAACACTTTAACCTTTCTGTAATGGGCAAGTAAAACAATAGCGAGTCGGTTCTGGCACTCGCCGGCCGCTGCCGCGGCACGCTCGCTTCGCTCGCTCGGCTCGTGCATGGGGGGTCACAGTTCAAACCTAACCTAACCTACTGAGTCGAATTTGACACTTTAACCTTTCTGTAATGGCCAAGTAAAACAATAGCGAGTCGGTTCTGGCACTCGCCGGCCGCTGCCGCGGCACGCTCGCTTCGCTCGCTCGGCTCGTGCATGGGGGGTCACAGTTCAAACCTAACCTAACCTACTGAGTCGACTTTGTCACTAAAACCGGTCTGTAATGGACAAGTAAAACAATAAATTTACTTACTAACAATGTTTATTTTCAGTCGATAGTAAAGGTATAATCACGATTGTATGGAAATCAAATAAAAAGATTATGAAAATCTGGCAATAGTTTATCTGTTATACGATTATATGGGAACCAAATAAAAAGATTATGAAAATTTGGAAATAGTTTATTTGGAAAATGGTACGATGGGAAACAAAAAAAAGTATTTTGAGAATCTGGTTTATTGAGATCTGTATTATGAGAATACGGGAAACAAAAAAATACTTTTTAAAAATCTGGTTTTGGTGCATCTGGAAATTGATTCATCTGGGAAATTAAAAAAGGAGTTTTGAAAATTTGTCATTCATTACATCTGTCTTTTAAAAGTTCTAACAACCGTTTTCGGGGTTTTAAGATTCGGGTAATAGAAATTCGAGTTTTTAATAGGTTACCTGAATATGTCATACACATTGAATTTTTTCATGGTTAGTATTTCTGTATATCATAATGAATTTAACCTTGTCCAACTACCTATTAGTGTTCTACAATACAATTACATGTTTCTATTTAACTCGTTTCATGTTTTGTATCACACGTAGGTAATCACGATATTCCTTTTAAGAAATGTCTACCTAATTGGGCATTAAAATATTTTAGATAATTTTTGCTATATGTATGGAACATACATAATATTCAAAGACGTTTTAAAGGTATAGGAGAGCCAAGATTTAACAAGAAAATAAACATAACATATCAATTTCCATTTACCAACTTACATATTGATTCTAAATGCCGACTAATTACAAATAACACAAGGGTTTCAACATTGACCACTTCCTTGGTATCAAATGTTTACTAAAGGTGGTACCTATACACCTCCACCCACATGAAGTCATGCTATTGAACTTACAGATAAGTTAAAAGGTAAAATGTGTTGTAGTTAATTTTTATTGTTTTGTTCTTAAAACGCATCGTCTAATATTATCAAAATATGTACGTATATCTACATATACTTATTATTTTACGAAGAAGTACCTACGTGAAGTAACAAAAGAGCTAGTTTTTTACAAAACATAATCATTTAAAATCTAGGATAATATTATGTTAAATATTAGGTACATATATTATAAAAATCATAATTGAATAAAGTGTGACTATAAAAAAGTAAAACGCTGTATTTTTAAGGAAGTGTAAACTAACGATTAGGATAAAAGAACTAATATTTGAAATGATCGACCAATTGTTCACTTTATAAAAGTAGAAAGTTTCAAATTATTTATTTACTGTTCAGTTCCGCTTGATGTTGTTCCACAAATCAATTAAGTAATTAATGCGTTAAAAACTTAGTTAAGTTACCTACAAAATTATGAACAGAGTTATTATATTTATACCATTTCTCGAACACGTAAAATATAATTATCAAAAGGTAGAGACGTAGAGACAGTCTCTTCCTCATTAAAATATTCAGATATCTATAGATATGTAGTAACATTTTAATAAATAATGAATCATTTACAATAACATTCTTGTAACTTATGTGTGTGTGTGTGTGTGATCCACTTCGAATATCAATATACCATAATATGACGACATGATTACAACAAAATAGAGAAAGTGTTCTCCCATGATTTGGAAAACCGTATGCTTTCTAAAATCAGGTTACGTTTATAAATTAACCATAGAGCACAGAAGTTTGAGATCAAAGATAAGTACCTAATAAAAATATCTAATTAACGTATGAACCGTAACGATACTTAAAATCTATCTATAAAAAAAATATGTAAATCGGCTTGTTAATAAATGTTAATGAGTAGCAGTTTATGATGATAATTAATAATAATTATTCGCTTATTAAGTATATTTAATTTTGGATCATTAATTTGGCAACAGATTTATCAAATGGGTCTATAGTTGCATATCCAAATACATATTTATTCAAATCTTCCCATAAAAATACTGTTTCGGGAATGATTTTGTTACTTTTAATGCAGAAAAGTGTTCGCTGCGTACAATCAATTATTTATTTCATAATATTAAAGTAACAAATATAAGGCCAACATGAAACCATTCGTTATTAAGCGCTGGGGACACGTTTACTATATTGACCCATGTACTAGGCACTAGCCCACGTCAATAATAACATTATAAGTAGACCGGTTTTCGTCTACAATCCTAAGTATGTGGATATGATGTTGATGCATTAAATTATACGCTCTATCGTATATCTTGATTTTACTTTCAGCAATCAATTATTATGGACAGTTTAAAAATATTTTACTTTCTAGGATATCAAACATCCGGATACAATCGAACTTCATTTAGAAAAATATTTTTTATCTGTGACAAAATATCCATTATTTGTGGCATCTATTAAATTCAATTTTAATTTCTTTTACATAATTCTTGTAACATCACGTTCACTTGTTTAAATACTGTAATTTTCTTGTCCGTATAAAACACTATAATTATACTAAGTAGGTCTACAGCATAGTAGGAGTGGACTGGATGCAGATATAAAAGCAGGTTTCTTGATGAATGAACCGAGAGAGTAATTTGAACGTTAGTGAAGGTGCAGTGAATATTTTAGTATTCTTAAATTAATTGAATGCTAGATAGAATTGTTTATTATTCATTCTTAATAATATTTTTTCTTTAGAAAATTTTTAAACTTTTTGTGGCATGATTATTTGAACTAATCCATATAAAATTCGGCTTAACTATATGTATATTGTATACAGAAACCAGTTATTTTCCGGTACCTATAATTAATTAAAATAAGTTTACCGTTTACGAATATAAATGGTCTAATCACATATTATTATCAACGGCACATATAGAAACCTTCGAATTATATATTGCATGTTTAAATTAAAAACCGTTAAAACCAACATTGGTATGTTTTGGAGTAATAAAACTAGATTTGTTTTGTGCTTACCAAAACACATACAACGATACACCTACGCTTTGTACTCAGGTAACCCTTGCGTCGCGTCAACCTTATCTTTACGATATACTTATACGTGTTTACTTGTATGTGTATGCTCTTCTTTCATATCGAGTTGCATTCTTTGAGACAACAAACTAAATTGTGCTGATCTATTGAGACTTTATACACGGTAAGACGGACATGATTTATAGATTCATTCAATTTATTTTTCTCTCAATCATTTGTAGCGCTTTCACACTCAAGATGATTTAAATAAAGACGTTGTTTAACGATTTTACTGAATTGATATCCTTTGAAGATGCTCTTTTATTACTAGTTCATGATAAGGCTATTTTATGAGTTTGAGTTTAATGTTATTAATAATTCATATGAATGGCAACTCCTTCCCACCTTTATGCTTCAAAGTTCGATAGGTTCAGTGAGTAAACGTGTGTTTTTCAACTAGAACGGATGATGATCATTCCGCCTTACTGGCATAGCTATAACACTGCCAACATCTATTTCAGTGTCTGTCCTCACGCCCACGCAAATTGCTTACACTCGATATTATAATTAGAAAACTGTTTATACATTTATATTTAATTTAACGGCCAGTAGACTATGGACGATACCTTAGAACTAATTTATGACACATTTACATCGAAAACCTTTTACCGTGACAAACATAATCGCTTACAAATTACTTACAATCCATTTAACATTCACATTGTTCTATGCGTTATGTCGCATCGAAGAACTGATTTCAATACCGCCTACAGGTAGAACTGTGAACGAATATTATTTACACCGTAATCGACTTATCGATAACTGCATTGTTATCTATTGCCGTCCTTATCACTCGTGATATCTCTGTCGATTATCCGTTTAGATAAACCCAGCAGCCGGCGCACTACTGAGGGGGACTTTATTATTCACTCGTAGCCCCTGTTTGGGATGTTGTGAAGATAATAGAACCACACCGGTCCATTTGGAACACAATATGAAATAGATCACGGCTCTACTTGAGAGTCCGCCCTGATTACATTTAAACGTAATATTTTTTTAAAACTCTATGAGTCAAATATTTGTCGTTGTCAGTAATTTAACTACAAATACCGTAATGATATGTCATTACGGTATTATGCGGTATTATGCTTATACATAAATATGGATGTAATAAAAACAATTGAAGAGCCATAAGCATAAATTTAAACTTTTCATTTTATGTTATCACGGACTAGGGTTGCCAACACTTCATCATCAAAATATAGTATTTTCCAAAATAAGGTGTAAAAAATATAGTACATTTAAAAAAAATATAGTATTTTATGGGAAAAACAAAAAAAAATAGACAAATATATATTTATTTTTATAAAAACTATATTTTTTGCACTTCTTGCACTGTGTAACAGCTTTTTGTTTAAAATAAAAGTGTCAAGCTTTGTCACATTCAATTTTTAAATTAATATAAATCAAAAGCTCATTTTTTATTAATGATACACTACTTCTGTTTCTTTCTTCTCGCCACTGGTATACAGGGTGTAGGTAATCGTTAAGTGTGCACAGGCGATTATTCCGTAACTATGTCAGATATCAAAAAACTTTACACTGATATCGAAAGTACTATGCCTAATGAGCAAAATGACAATAATCACTTTTTAAAAATAAAACTAGAAATATCCAAAAATGTTACATAAAACGCTCCCATATATTTTATTTCCCATACATTTTGTATTCAGAGCAAATGTTCGAAATGACATCCTTGGTTTGGAATATCTAAATGAACTTTCATTAAAATTTGCGAAGTAATTAAAGCACAAAATCAAAATATAAAAAAGCAAAATCTTTTATATTAAATGTTTGTAATAGTCATATTTCATACACAATGTATGGGAGCGTTTCATGTAATTTTTTTCGATATTTCTCGTTTTATTTTTAAAAAATTATTGTCATTTTACTCATTAGGTATAGTACTTTCGATATCAGTTTAAATTTTTTTGATATCTGTAATAGTTACGGAATAATCGCCTGTGCACACTTAACGATTACACCCTGTATGCGCAATAGGATATATGACTTTAGCCATCTTAACAATTAAAAGGCGCGTTCTTATTTTTTTTAATGAAGGATTTGTTTGTAACATTTGTCGGTGTTGAAAATATAGTATTTTTGCGTACTATATATGTTTTCAACAGTATATAGTACGCAGACCCGAAATATAGTACAATACTATATACATATTATAGTACGGTTGGCAACCCTATCACGGACCCTTACCCAAATATTAGGTATAAACATATAATAATTTTGAGAGCATCTTTAATGCAAATTAATTACACGGTCATTGAGTCGTCAAGCTTGTTATAAAAGTTAAATATTTTAACACTGCAATAATTTTATATTATATTGAGGGCAAAAAACGATTCGACCCAACCAACTATGTGTGTCAGAACGCCCTTAACTTTAATATTTTAAACATTCAAGTACCGTAATTGGAGGGCTTCATGCAGGCAATTTTATACGCGGATAAATATAAGGACGAATTGCAAACGATTGTTATAATTTCGAATTAGAAACCTTTCATGTCGGCGTTTGTTAGTGTCAGCAAATTCTTTGAAGTGTCACATTACATTTGACCGCTTTGGTCAACACTCCTTGCGTAGGTCGCATCCGTTCTCACTGTGTACTCTAACATACTAATTTCTATTACACCACTAAAACCATTTTGTAAACATTGAAAGCTTTCCAGTATTATTAGTATACTTCTCGTTCATTTATTTGTAATTGATTAGACTGTCTAAATTATTTAGACAGCTTAAAAACTATTATTATCTATACTTATAATAAATCTGTAGAGAGGCCAATTCTGTACATGAAATATATTTAAAAAAAAACTATGAAGGGGTGATAAGGGATCGCTACTGATGCCAAAAATGCAATCAGTAAAATTTTTGTCTGTCTGTCTGTCTGTCTGTCTGTCTGTATATTCGTTATAGAAAAAAAAACTACACGACGGATTTTAACCAAATTTGGCACAATTATTCTTCATACTCCTGGGCAGGTTATAGTTAAAGAATCATGTAAATCGGTGTAGAAACACTAAAGTTATACATACATGAAATACGCTATAACTCATCGCGCGAGAACACAGAATCATGCCATAAGGATTATTTTTGTGTATCAGTTGCCGCGTTCGACGCGCTTCGCGGCGGGAGGTATAAAAAGGCGGCGGGTCTGCACCCGTTTCGCGTTGTCACGGCATCACGTGTGAACGGCTGAACCGATTTCGATAATTCTTTTCTATTATATTCATTGAAGTACGAGGATGGTTCTTATGTAGAGAAAACGTAAATATGTACCACGGGCGAAGCCGGGGCGGACCGCTAGTCTTATATATAAAATTCTCGTGTCACAATGTTAGTCTGCATACTCCTCCGAAACGGGTGGACCGATTCTCATGAAATTTTCTGTGTATATCGGGTAAGTCTGAGAATCGGCCAACATCTATTTTTCATATGTACCACGGGCGAAGCCGGGGCGGACCGCTAGTACAACATAAAGACGTCTTTGTACTGGCTCATATTTATCTATTAAACTGAGATTAAACCACTGCTAAGTGAGGCTTTGAGCTTATAGGTTAAGTATTCTCAAAGTTCAAGTACTGACTAGCCTACATTCAGAAAGTAAGAGTATCAATATAGTGTCTAGTTAATTTTTAACAATAAGGTTCCTTCAACAGTTTTCAATATCGTTTTGAATATGGAGATGTCTTATGAATTTGATGAATACTTTTAATATGTAAAGAAAAATAGTTTACTGCTAAAAATAAATAATCTGTAAATGTGTAAATTAACCTAATGCAATCAATTAAGCAAATAGCCCCATTGGCGGTTTCCTAAATTCTTGTCATTTTCATGAACCCGCATGAGTAAAGATTTAGTATGATAAAGCAAAATATCACTTCGGAGTATCATATAAAAATACAATAACTTGATGTGAACAATATATTCACTGTTCCTAAACATAATTAGAATGTTCTAAACATAATAGTCAGCGCATAAAACGCAATAAAAATGCCAATTCTACGAAATCCTCAGAGAATTATGTATCCACTTTGCTTGCGGAAACATTAAAATTGTCGCTCTAAGTATTTTTATTTTACCTATCTTAGTAAATGAAGTCATTCATTCCTGTATTTTATATCTACTTCCTCATTGAAATGACGGCTCAGCTCAATTTTCCTTCTGCAAAACTAAAAAAAAATTAAACCGCGAAATTTGGAGATTTTATTTTTGTGAATACATTAATAAAATTATAGTTATCTACTATTCAAAATTGCATTGCTTTTTAATGATTATTTCGTTTGTTATCTTTAACAATTACTTGAAGTTAATTTATTATATATAGGTGCAATGTTAATTAATTGCTCAACCTTAGATAAATTATTACCGTAATGTCAATAAAACTTACGTAGTAAATATTAAGTAATCTCTACTATACCTACTTATTCTTATGATAATTTATCGTTGGTATAATTTTTAAATATTTAAACGTATTAGTTTATTCATTATTCTTAAAATACAATAACATAAAGAAATTATAAATACCGTAATCGTATGCCATAACAATAACCATTTCGAATATTATCAATGCAAGAGTTAATAATTACAACACAATTCCATTATCTTGATAATTATTTGATACTTTAGTATATTATATCAATTATCAAGCCTTTTTATCGTTATTCGTATACCTACTTATTAAGTCATTCTTACGTCATTTAAATTAATGCATTTTTAAATACATTTTTTATACAATTAAGCATGCATTAAAAATATAACTTCCTACTTACTTAATTGTTTTTCATTCCTTTCGTAATCTGTATCAATGGGCATACGTCATAACCTATATTTTTTTTTATTTGTCTACCAATTAGATAAACAATCAACAGTTGCAAATGTAACTGAGTGTCATGTCAACTTTTGACTAATTATAACATTCAACCACATTCAACAATGCTACAAACAGGAAATGCATTAACTAAATATTAATTATTATCAATTTTACGTGTGTTAACATTTGACCTTACATCAAGTCAATACCGTTTGGAACTCGAAACAATTCAATTTATGATTTGTCATTGTTGCATTCGGAGCGGAACGGGCCTTTGACCTCTCATCTCTACGCTAATCAAAGACGTCTTGCATTATTGATTTTTAATCTATACGCAGAAATAGCTCATAAGTTTGAAACAATATGCAAATATATTATTTTTTAGTTGGGAGTTTGGACAGCTCATGTGAAGAAATTTAAATACAATAACAAATTATGTAGCTACAATACAAGCAGTGTTAGAAGTTTTCTCACTTCAAATCGGATAAGCAATAAATATATGAGTTATTGGATGAGTTATAGAAATAGAATAATTTCGATGAGTAAGGTTTCCTTACCTAACCTTGAACAGCCTTCCGAGAAATATGCGGCTGTAAGAAAAATATCGGTTTGTACAAATTCGAGATGGATGTAACAATGAGTGATTTAAGAAGGATTTTAGCAATAAATCTATTTTTAGAAAAACGTCAAGACAATTTAACAAATAGGTACTAGGCACTCAAACGAGCCTTGTACCGCTTCATTAATTTTTCGTTTTTTTTTCTTCGTTATTGTTTTCAATGTTTTAAAGGTATATTCGGGATAGGCAAAATGTTTGACTACACAAGCCGAGCAATTATAATTTTTAACTTTATTATACCAGGAATAGGAACTACGTAGTTAACTGCGACAAAAACGTCATATGAAAACTCGCGAAGAGATTTTCCATATTGTGGAAAAAATGGTTGCATATTTTTCCACACCATACATTTATAGAGAAAAGTATGAAAGTGTAAATAGTGATGTATGGTGTATAGCTAGCAATATAGGCTTTCCATAACGATTTCACACGACCCGCCTTTAGAAATGAAAACAATAGACCGTTTCAATTTTACTACAAAGACCTAAAACTCCAAACTATGTTTGTAAATTAAAGCCTTCTAGCTTTACGAACAAATTTTATTTAAGATGATGTGGTTGAACTTTCGAAAGCTCAATTTTGAAAAAGTTAATATATTAATATCATTAGCTTTTAATTAATGATATTAGCACAGAATATATAATAGTACTAGACGTATTAGGTGTACATTACCTACATAGACAATAAGTATAGATATTGAATTAGGATAGTATTCTAGAGGATTCTTTGTATTTAGTTCTGTCGTATTATGTTAAACCATTATAACCAAGCATAGTATTCAACATTTCATATTGGTAATGAAGTATAAGAACCTAGGTACTATCTATTCCTTCTAATAACAATTTCTGTTGCGCATCCTCTTATTCTTTAGAAGAATGATGAGGCAATTGCGTTGATATTATTATTTATTACAGTTCGATCGTGCAACGTTTCCTAAATATTTACTGTAACGTTACTTACGAAAGCTCTATTGCACTATTTGATATTTTTAGTTTAACAACTGGTCAGAAGTAGGTTTACAGCACGTATTTTTATAACCCGCATATGTGTAGCTCCCACATTGAAATTTGAACTTTAAAACAATGCTCTATGACTTCTTATTTATTTCACTCGTAAATTGCACAGGTACCCAGTTCTATTTGTATATACAATTCTAAATTATAAATAAATAAATTAATAAATAAATATTATAGGACATTATTACACAAATCGACCTAGTCCCACAGTAAGCTCAATTAAGGCTTGTGTTGTGGGTACTAGGCGACGATAAATATAATATTTAATAAATACATATATAGATAAATGGTACATTAGTTTCAGAAACACCTTGTTTGAAAGGCTGGCTATGAATTTGAGTCGTTAGCCTTCAATGAATTTAAATGTTGCATGCAGTAACAATGAAAGTGTTGTGCTCCCACGATATCTTACTTTACCTATACATATTTGTAGCGGTATAATAAATTTTCGTTCCACAATACTCTCAAAATAAAGTATATTTAGAACAGATTTGTGAAACTTAAAAAAAATATTAGTAGTCTTCGAAACAAATAACTATAAGTATGTTATATGACTCGCATACAAGAGTAATTTTGATCATGTAGGCATATGACATGCATATTTAAGATATTTTTCTGGAAGCATCCAAACGCTTGTCTGCTGATGTTACGACTACATACACGTAGCCTTCAGTAGTTGAAAATATCTGAGACCACGGATTCGCACGCCCACGCCTGAAATTATTACTATCTTGACGAAAATACGTATTCTTCGCGATATTTTTAGGAAATCGCTAAGGAAACATTCACACACACTAAGTTTACTTTAATATGTATGACGTGCGCTTAAAAATATGCAAAATTTCTTAATTTTAAACTAAAACCATCGTCTGAATCATCCTAACGTAACGCAAGTCTCATGTGCTATTGGGCTCTCTAATTTTATCATACACAGAGAAAGTATTAAAAGACACGTTGAAAATGATTCATCTTTGTTCCAGGTATATAGAAGGCAGACCACAAACTCACAGGACACTAACATGACACTCGACGAACACTCGTGAGTACGTATCGCTCGAACAAAACAGTTACCATTTACGACAAAAATTAGCCTCAAGGTCTACGCTATTTACTTTTTAGCTTTATGTCAATACGAGGTCGTTGATCCTAACATTGATATCGCGATTGCGTCTTGAGACACGCCCCGGGATAACATTACATGTGTGTCGTTAACGGTCTTTATTGTTTATTGAAATGATAGTGACCGAGTTGGCCGTGCACCAAATTGAAGCACCTTCACAGGTGATGCCTTCTATTTTAGCATTCTGTACGCATGTTGCCCCAAATGCGATAATGTCAACATTTGTATAGTAGGTAGCCATTGAACAAATAGCGCCGAATTTACAATTACTTAATACAAATTGACTTCAAGGTCAGTTAGAATTAAACATATAATTTAATTGGATTCTGTTTAAATATCAATTAAGGTGATGCATACGTTTCTTAAGGGGCCGGCGGACGACAATTTTTCCATACAAACGTAATACCAAAATCATTTTCAGTTTGAGCATATTTCCACTTTATTGTGCTGTTATTCGGAATAAGACAGTATTTATCTAGGTTCCCAAATGATTTTTATTGCAAAATACTTAAATACAACGAATTGTAAACAATTTGTATTTCTCACATTTTTAAAGTTTAAATGATATGTTTTCTACTCATCAATTCTGTATTAAAAACGGCAATATTCTTAATATAATGTAATTCGAAACATGGCTTATATTGTTAAGTTACACAATATGCAAAAAAAATTGGAAAAGCATCGAGTTTTCATTCATCATTTTTGGTATTACGGCACACATTCAAATTAATCACAAATTTTCATCGGTCGTCGTGCTGTCGCATTCAAGCGTGGGGCCGGCGGGAATTGTGCAACAGAGACAACAATATTCGAGCGTATTTTGACTTCGCTTCGAATTGCAGTTGCGAGCGGCCTCCGCCGGGTTCTTAAATCAAAGCACCAATAATCATAATTCAATGTAAACTAGCAAGTACATGAACATAAAATCCAAATATAAATAACTAATATTGTCCTCAAATTCATTATCACTTTAAAATCTGAATGATATGTGCCAAAATCCATTACACTTATTTAAGCCTCTGGAAATTTGTAAATGATGATTCATTTACAATTTTACATAGAATATAAATCACGACATACGTTAAAATAAAGACATTTATTATCTTTATTATATCCTTTATGAATATGCTTATGAGGTGAAACATGAAGCTTAATGTGCAAGTGCATAATTTGTCGTATTTTAGTGCTCATTCATTCTCTTACAATAATACATTTATTTATGCAAAAGAGCAGAAACAAAATATGGCATGTTAAGGTTTTGAATTTTGATAAAGTTTACCTCTAATTGAGTGAAGAGTAACGAAGTGCCGATTATTTCTGTTAAACATCTAAATTATGTACTTCAATTTAAAAAAATACGTATTATACTTGAACACAATTCTCTGTGGTATGTTAAAAATAATCAAAAATAAACAATTAATTAACACATATAATCCCTCATAATTATGTACCAACCCGACCATCGCCCACAACCAGTAGTCACAATCGATCACAATGATCACCGATTGTGCTGTCACGAGGCTTTGTTACCTCTCCTCACAATAACTCACACCCAACCGTGTCAATTGACTCATAAACGTCAATTAATTTCCCATCGGTTCTTTAAAAATATCGTTCTATTCTTTGCAAATTGTTTGCACACAACCATTTTCATTATTTGATATAGGATACTATTATAGTGCAAGAATGTAAAGTCCGTGGCTTTATTAGATCCATAAACTCGTATCGTGTATGAGTAAACAATTCGAAACTTACACCGTTACTTACTCGCTACTTGTGAGTCAGAAAAGGCTCTCATCCATATTATTTTTATTGTGTTTTATACTTAATATAAATATTTAATGCACATTGTACGTCACTGTTTTAAACAAATTTATTTGGGTAATCCAAAAATGCCGTTAATAGTTGTAATTATGTTAACATTTTATGAATAATTTATATGATCTTACTAGTTCTGGGCCCCACAGTTCTTGCCGCATTCCACGCAACGTTCCTATATAAATATATTATCAACACCTGTATAATATAAATTATATATGTGTGTATAATAAATAATATTTTTGAACATTTCCTACTGGTTTTAGATAAAAAGAGAAATTAAAAGAGTTACGAATCTAGTACTGTACGAACATAATTCCAAACACCTTTTCACCCGTTATATTGGGACCTTCTATACTATGTATAATGTACTTCTCAATATTTTTCAACGCTTAGAAAACTATTAGTTATTTCTGCCTTCTTAAACATTTTACAAAAATGTAAATTTACCTGTCTCATGTTATTTTTTCTGTTAACATATTAATTTCTCCGTTAAATTATTCATTGACGTTATCCGAAATCAGTTAACTAATAACTTACAAGTGTGCATAACAGTAATTAATAAATTCTTCAAAATACGAATTTATGGCTTTCTAAACAAGTTAAATCTCTAACTTTCATTTAAATGTTTACATGAGATGTAAAAATTGATAGGAATATTTATTAGCAAAGTTTCTCTATCAGATGCCAAAAGCAATAACCAACCCACCAGTGTCAAGCTCGAGTTCTTTAAAACTATTTCTAGTTCATAAATAACAAATATAAATTATGAATATTAAACACTCTAGTCTTGACAGTTCATAGTTAGTGGGACAAGTAAAGGCCATTTAGCTAAATCAAAGGTGAAACTAAAATAGTTACGTACCTAATAATTATTAGGTGGAGGAAATTAAACATCTAGACGTGAAATATAAAATTTATCCTAGATTCATGGTTCAACTAAACATTAGAACAAATTTTTAAACGCTTTCTACGTTTTAAACACATTGGAAATATTATTCTAAAGATACGATGGCTAAACAGTTATCATTGTATAAACCTATTGTTCCGTACATAGTCTCAATAAGAATAACAATTCCAAATGAAAGGCAATCCTCGTCAATATACGATAATGTCACGACTTGAAATTGGAGCCAATTCTACTATTTTCGCCTTGAATATTGACCTTTGGAGATAGTGCTTGTGGTAAAGATGTCGCACTAAATAACACCTACTAATGTTATTTTAGAAGTCCGGGCGATACAAATATTCACATTCTAGGTTGTGTGTTCAGGGACACAATTTTCCACGGCGAGGCCGCTTTGTTTAGAGTTAAGAGTAAGGTTAGCTGTCTCGTTTATTTTGATATTCTTACAGAACATATTGAAATAGTCCTAAACGTATCATGTTTCGCTTTATTGCCAAAATCCTGTTATACGATTTAACATTCACTGACATTGTTATAAAACACTTTTACATTTTTACCAAATACCTAGGTCAAATCTTCTTCTTCTATAATATAAAAATGAATCGCAAAATGTGTTGGTAAGCGCATAACTCGAGAACGGCTAAATCGATTTCGATAATTCTTTTTTTATTATATTCCTTGAAGTACGAGGATGGTTCTTATGGAGAGAAAACGTAAACATGTACCACGGGCGAAGCAGGGCGGACCGCTAGTTGGAAATAAATATTGATGCATAGACAAAGCTTTTATGAAGAAAAGCACTAATATGTTATTATTTATACATTGCACATTTTTTTATTTGCTTGCAATTACTGTTTTATTAATATTAAAATATATACTAAGGTTACTTAGTTATCCATGTACTTTTTATATTAATTACTTCGCCAAGGCTATTTTTTCATTTATTCGTGTCAATACTTCATGCAATTTTATAGTCAATTCTACACCAATGGCCCAGTTCTCAGGCCCGTTAATTATTATACATATACGATACAGCTATAATGTATCGCCATGCTCTAATAGCAGGTACCTATATCTTATGTCCTGTGCCAAGATGCGTCGATGATGAGTCACCGTGAACTATATCAGAATGTAGTTCGGTCACTTTTGGTCGAAGTTCCGTAATGTCGGTATTTACAAGTTCATTTTTTTGTAATACTTGTTTTTAATAATCATGTGCGTCAATTGACATTGAGATAATATGCCCATACGCAGTTACCTATAGGCAGTTAAAACGTTTGAGTTGCATTTTTAAGGATTATGAACTAGGCTACCAGTGTTCACATAGCCAATCAGCCAAGTTTAAATAAATTTATGACAAATTCATAATATAATTAAATAAATTAAATAAATCTTCGGAACAACAAGGCAATCAATTTTATTTGAGACATAGGTAGGTAAGTCTCAAATATAGTAGAAGCGGCAAAGCAAATACCAGGCAAAGATGTTATATACCTACGTTGAAAATGTTGTAACTCTTAGCAAACTGCAAAGCTTACATGTAACGTTGGCATCAGAGCTTTATATAAATGGCCGCAAGCTTGTGTAAAGTGTACACATCGTTAGCCAGAACTCGTTCATAAAACCTTAATAAATAGTGCGCTAAAACTTTATTTGTGGTAAATAAAATTCTTTATTGACTTTTAATAGGAAATAAATGAGTAAGAAAGGATAAGTCAAAACAATTCGGACAATAAACAAAACCGCAAATTGGCCATTGACTCTGACCCGGTTTCTCGATCAAAATCAACAACATTGGTAGGAAAACAATCGTTTAACGTGACGGATTTAATTTCTTCGCTTCTCTAGTGATTATGTTTTATTTTACACGCTATCCACCATATCTAAGCAGAAATCAGTTTCGATTACGCATAAATTTCGTTCTTAAACCGTGCTAATATATTCTGCGTGAGTAAGAGCAATAGAGGATATTCAAATTTAGACCAGAAATTGTTTATAGTAACCGATCGTTTACCTTGTACCAACAATGTACAAAAATAAATACGATCACGTTAATTGCAACGTGTTCCGGTGGCAATAACAATGAATCCCAAGACACTGCAATTGTATCAATTATTCCAGCACCGTCAATTGTACTCACGTTCTTTCATAATTGTCCCCTACGCTGCGAAAATGCGCAGCAAATGAATGAAAAGTATTCTATAGCTATCGTATCGACCTTGGCGCGACCGGAACCCAAGGAGTGGCGTTTGCAAAGCGAACTCGTATTACAAAAGCAAGACTAGCCTTACCTACTTCCATCACCTGTTTAGCAGCTGCCCGTCGCAATTAAGCCGGTTAGCACGTGTCTGTTTACAAAACTTGATCTCTTAACTATTTTTAAGCCACAACAAACAGGCTGTCCAGCTGAAATTCAGATATCCCAGGACTGACGGTCGTCAAACAATGTCACCTTCGAACATTACTCATGTGTAATTAGTATCATTGGACTAGCCAAGATTGTTTGCTGTGCGACATTCGATAGCTGTTTGTCGCAGCTGTTTTACGTGTTAACACCTCCCTCTACAAAGTAATAAATTGATTTATTTGAACGCGTGACCCCTTATTCCTCTATTACAATTTAAATCCAAACTTGATTATATAAATACATATCATAATAAATAGAACTTTCAATTTAAACTTCTTCCTAGCTTACACAAAAAGCTACAAGAATAATAATTTTGATAACGCACATACGCTTTAAATTTAATTGCTTTATAAATATTAATACACTCACTTTACGCTTTAGGTTCCTACATATTTATGCAAAATCTTCTAACTGTTCTAAATATACATGTGTTCTTTTCTTTTCGAGCAGTGACTTTCGATACATTCTTATAGTTTCTGGTTTATTTGCTTTTTTAAGAAGGGCATTATTTCTTCTACAAAACTGGTTTTTTATTTATTGTAATTGGAACAGGTGACATGAATATGTAAATTTTCTTTCTAAGATATGTTTATGGTTGTCGATAGCCTACATTTCTCTACGAATAAACTCGAACATGTTTGCATACTTTTGAGATGTTTGTTATTGTTCAACATATTTTATTTTTAATTATTTTGCAATTTCTCACGTTCAAAGTTATCGACTTTACTTTGTTATGTCAAAGTAAGATCGATGCAATATTATTTGGCACAATATATTCAGATCCAAAACTTAGGAATTTGCTCTATTGACCTGCGTTTAGTTATATACTTAGGTACTATGAACCGTACTAACAGACATAAAATATAGAAATACAATTTTAAAATAACTACATATGAATTTTAGGAAACTGTTCAGAATAAGGATCCTTAATATTTTGGTACAGCGCTTTAATTTATAGAATGTTTATACAAATCCAATTTTACATGGCGTTAGACCAATATAAATCAATGAAGAAAATATTATCATGTACCAAGAATGCTTAATCTATATTAGATTTACGGCTAACATCTTTAAGATTAATCTCGAAGGTAACGATCGTGATGTGAACGAGCTCTCTCTTGTACTTGATATTATATTGATCTGCATTAGCGATACAATTGCTCATTTGTGGACTATTTACAATCCATATTGCAACTTTCATTGTTGCTCAATAGCGAATGGGTCAGCTACGTGATCTCGGCATTAGCTTTGTAAGTTCTTTATCAAGAGCGATAATTTGGTGTTGGATTTTAAAACTGAAGCAACCATTTTAAAACGAAACTCCAATTTATACCTAGCACCCAATAAATTAACATTATATAAAAATATTTTAGTATATTTCTAATCTGCATTATATATCTAGATAAATTATATTATAACATGCTCCTCCAAAAGTTATTCATACAAAACGATTGCAATTTAAGCTAGCCTATGTACCTAATTTCTAAAATTTTTCACAATTTTAACGATAGGTACCGAATATCCAAATAAGTTCAGACTAGAAGTTATATTAAGCCTGCACAAACCTCGTATTTTGACCAACAAGTAGGTCCTGAAAGAAAATACTAACTCACAATAAATTATGTTGCGTCCATTCTTCTTGTCGATACAAATTATATGATTATCCTTACTAAATACGTGCAATGAATCATACGTTGTATAAATATTGCGCTTACGTGACCAATGATTTATTTTATCGCTCATATACACGGTTCGTGGGTCCCACAAGTTTTATAACACGAAAACAATTTTATGAGCACTAAAAATTATCACGATACACCTGGTAATTGTTACTTTTACACTCGCTGCTAATATATTATTATTTAGCGTCGCGTTTATTATACTTTTACGTGATTTTAATTATACATAACAAGGTTGTAGATTATTGGTTGTTTGTAAGAAATAGAGAAGTGAGCACCCGTGGTTTTATTTCAATCAAACACAAAATCAATATATTTATAATGTTTAACTATGAGTAAATAATATGTAAACAGTTAAAATTTTCCACTCACACAGCAGACATAATATTATTCCTACAAATGAACCAATCAATAAATTGGTCATATATTAGCATCAAATTTGTAGCAAACGAATACCATGAATCATCTATATATTCAAAGGAATAATACAATCAAAGACAGCAAATACACTCAATATAAGTTTAAAGCTGTGAAAGCATTAACCGTCTGCAAATTTGGCGAAGGGTCGCACCCTCGCTCCGTCCCCGCCTGTTGCAGTTGCAGTATTGATTAACGTACACGTGGTATTCCCTTTTCAAAGGGATTGAGGTAAATCCCATGATGTTAAATGAAAGGACTATTTTTGAATTCTTTGGTGAATATATTTGACGTAATTTACGTATCTTATCGCTGGTAGAAAAAAATGCAAAATGTATGCGGGTTGATGGCCTATGTTGAACGTTTTTATCGATTATAATTGGTTTCGCGTTTCAAATTAAAAATAATTACAAAGACAAGAACTTAAAAAATTATAGAGCAACATGCGAATCGTACACATACACAAACGAGTCATAGGTACACTACAATAATCAATTAACCATACCTTACTTATAAAAATAGTTTCTTTAAATTGCTCATATTGTTTCCAGACTTTCACAGCCTGGTGTAACAGCCACTTGCGTAAAGCCGGTACCGGTATCGAGAACATCGACGAGGACTTCCGCAATGGGCTGAAGCTCATGTTACTGCTGGAGGTCATCTCCGGAGAAACCCTGCCCAAACCCGACCGTGGCAAGATGCGCTTCCACAAGATCGCCAACGTCAATAAGGCGCTGGACTTCATTGCTTCAAAAGGTATGTTTGAATGAAACAAAGTCGCTTTACCCCGTCTGTCTGTCTATACGGATTCAACAGATGTTGTTTGATTTTTTTAATTAAATAGAGCGATTCAAATGTAAGATCTTAGTTCATAATTTGTTAAGCTTTAGACAAAACAGGCCATGAGCGGAAAGCTTGTTAATAAACCACAAACATCCACTATGACTCAATTGAAATAAAAGAAAGTACTTGCAAAATCATTAACATAATCATTGGCATTGATTTTGTCACCAGATAATTTGAATAAATTCGTCACGACTGACATCATGCTTATTGCTTGGGGCTTTCCTCTTGCACTTTGCAGGAAGTTAGCAATATTGTAGGTGAACAGACTACCGCTATACCGGATCTTTAGAAAGGCGTGTTTATTAAGTTTTTAATATTAAGAGCGCATATTCTATTTAACGCAAGTCAAAAACTCCGCGATCTATTACGATAGATCGCGGCTTGCGCTATCCTTTTACTATGAACAGCATAGGTCCACAGGAGAGCGCCGAGCAACATGTCCTCTCTCTGGAAAGGCTCGCTGCCGACTGATTTTAATCGGGTCGCGCGCAGTGTTTTATAGTACTTTAAAAAAAATTGTAGAAAAATAATAGAGGTACCTTAGTTGATTTTTTAAATTTTATCTTATAAGTAAGACATTCTTTTATTGCAATATGTATAAATTATATTCAATAAAGTCAAATATCTTGGTGAAAATAATCATTTTGTCGACTATAATTTCTAAAAAAATTCACATTGTTCGGATTTTAAGGGGCCGGCGGACGACAATTTTTCCATACAAACGTAATACCAAAATCATTTTCAGTTTGAGCATATTTCCACTTTATTGTGCTGTTATTCGGAATAAGACAGTATTTATCTAGGTTCCCAAATGATTTTTATTGCAAAATACTTAAATACAACGAATTGTAAACAATTTGTATTTCTCACATTTTTAAAGTTTAAATGATATGTTTTCTACTCATCAATTCTGTATTAAAAACGGCAATATTCTTAATATAATGTAATTCGAAACATGGCTTATATTGTTAAGTTACACAATATGCAAAAAAAATTGGAAAAGCATCGAGTTTTCATTCATCATTTTTGGTATTACGGCACACATTCAAATTAATCACAAATTTTCATCGGTCGTCGTGCTGTCGCATTCAAGCGTGGGGCCGGCGGGAATTGTGCAACAGAGACAACAATATTCGAGCGTATTTTGACTTCGCTTCGAATTGCAGTTCTGCCCACCAGAGACTAAAGAGCAGTAACAGCCCTTTTGTGATTTTTCGTTTTATTAGTGATTCTGAAAGCGGGTTTCTTAAGCTTTCTATTGAATTAACTTACTTATTTCTAAGACTATAAGAATGGTTTTTATTTAACAGTTTTCACTTACTGCAAACGAAAAAAATTAACAATTTGGCGTGATTTCCCAACTAAAATACAGTATAAATTATACTGCAGATTAAATTTTAAGGTTTCATAACTAAAATGCAGTAAGCAATATAATTTTACAGTTCTTTAGATAGTTTTATATTTCTGGAAAAAAATTAAAAAAAAAATTAATACGCAGTAAAATTTACCGCCATACAAGCTATTTTTACTGCAAATTAAGAAAATACAATTTATTGTCACGAATTCCCAACTAAAATGCAGTAAAATCAAAGCTTGTCGCATTTTAGTTGTGAATACTTAACATTCTTTTATCATTATAAACTGACTAACACGCAGTAAAATACAGCATTACTGCAGATTAGTTTGGATAGCATAATGACACAGATATGATTATTCCTAGCTAAAGTGCAGTTAATGTTTTAAATACTGCAACTGTGAACTAGCTATTTTTCTTACTGCACTAGTAAATTGAACACTTTTTTCTTAAAAAACTAACTAAAATGCAGTATTTTTTTGACCTTACTGCATGTTAGTTGGGTTTCTTGACAAAATAACTGATCCAAACGCAGTAATAGGGCTTTTTGCTGCATTTTACTAAGTTTAAAATGGTATTTTTTACAAAAAAGGCTATGCAGTAATAGGCACCAAAAAGAATAAATGGCCATAATAAATTCAGTTATTAAGATATATTTTTTTTTATTGCTTTAACGTGTGAACCTATGCCTTTACAACCTTTCTGCATTCAAATTTTTTTGCTTATCATTCTGTTGATTTTTTAAAATCAATTCTTAACTTTAAATGCGTTTTACTCGAAATCGTGATTTTGCTGTTACTGCACTTTAGTGTATGGTGGGCAGAGTTGCGAGCGGCCTCCGCCGGGTTCTTAATTTCGTACGTTAGGAGTCCAAAATAAAAAAATCTTTTAACTAACTATTTTAATAAGGATTTTTGCAGTTAGTTAAAAATAATTGTGTGTTAGATCTGTCAGCAATTTCAGATATTTTTAGCTTCGAAATTGACACTAAAAGTGAAATCAAGTAATCATCGGCTCAGTTATCTTGATGGTATTCAGAAATACTGTATTAATTGAAAAAAACTCTTAACTAACTACATAGACAATAAAATTTCCTAAAATTATTAGTAATTCATATGTTTGTAAGATAAGTGGTTGATGGACAATCTGGTTTGAAAAATCACATATTTGAGCCAAACAGCGCACGGACCGCGTACACGGCCTTAAAGTTGATGATAAACGATGAAAGATTTTTTTTTTCAATTGAACTATCTATCAATATATACTTCTCATTTTCAGGCGTGAAGCTAGTGTCCATCGGTGCTGAAGAAATCGTCGATGGTAACCTGAAAATGACGTTGGGTATGATCTGGACCATCATCTTGAGATTCGCCATCCAGGACATCTCAGTAGAAGAAATGACCGCCAAGGTAAAAAACCTCGCTTTCTTCTTGATTGAATTTGAATTTACTGGCATTCCTGTATTTAAACATAGATCCTCACACATTGATTTTCGTTTACAGGAGGGTCTACTATTGTGGTGTCAACGTAAGACAGCGCCCTACAAGAACGTGAACGTGCAGAACTTCCATCTTTCGTTCAAGGACGGTCTCGCGTTCTGTGCCCTCATCCACAGGCACAGGCCTGACCTGATCGACTACAGCAAGCTCTCCAAGGACAACCCGCTGGAGAACTTGAACACCGCCTTCGATGTCGCCGAGAAGTATCTCGATATTCCACGCATGTTGGATCCAGATGGTAAGTTTTGGTAGCAAAATATATAGAGAGGTTCCCAAATTTTAGAACAGAAATGCAACCTTCCAATTCAATAGGAGTAATTCCAGGATTGCTTATATTTCAATATTCACAGAGTAAATATTTATTTCTTTTGCAATCGTTCTGTATAATCATGTATGTAGGTGTTGCAACGTAGGTAACGTAATTATAAGTAAGAATAAAGAAATGAATCATCATACACCGATATATGCCAACATTTCGCAACTTAACTGTGAATCCACCTTTGACGTCAGTAACGACGGTATATTTTTGGATGATACGTTATACATGTTTATGTCTTCACTACCGGCAAGTCTAAAATCTAATCAAATTGGACTTCTAAGAACTTAAATCCAGAGTAAATGATTCAGTGTCCAGATAAATAATGAACTGTGAAAAACATTGCAGACCTTATAAACACCCCAAAGCCGGACGAACGCGCCATAATGACCTATGTGTCATGTTACTACCACGCCTTCCAAGGCGCGCAGCAGGTACAATAGAGCCTCCTTGCATCGGACCCTAACGCGTGTGTCACTGATAGCATGATATGAGTGTATATGTAGAGGAGAGATAAGGTTACAATATTATGCTGAAATTTTAATCATTGTATGCTTACATTTGCTTTTATATTGATGAACCTGTTGATTAAATGATTATCATATGTGGGTAGTTAGGCAATCATTAAACCATGTCGTAAAGTTTCTTTAAAAATAGTTGATTAAAAATATAGGCTACATATTAAGTATACTAATTTAAATTCTCTTTATAAATTTTCGTTTCAAGTATTTTATTTTTATAGCTTCTTCCAACTCTCCTCTACATTAAACTGACTATAAAATAATATGATCCCCTCTTGCGTGCCAAACTAAAAGATGCGTATAAAGTATTGTTGTTTATTTTATTATTGTGTTTTTTACTTAACCCTATTATAAGCTTTTTTGTTATTAACGTATTTTCCAAGTAAGCTTTCAAAATAGAAAGAATATTGTTTTTTGTGAATGCGTATACATCTGCTTTCAACAATAAAATAATGTGAGGTCACATACCTACTACAAACATTTTTAATCGTTTTTAAGTTTTGTGATGCCGACTAACTGTAGATATTATTAAAATTTTTATTTTTTTTCGAAACGCTCGAGTCTATTTGCGCTCGATGCAATCACCTCACTGCTTCTGCTTATTTTTATTGTAAAACAGATTTATACGCATTATTTTGAAACATAGGCGTTTATGATAACTGATAAGCATGTAACTAACCCGTGTCGCTTGCCGCTTACTAGATCTGCAAAACACTGCGATGCCGGACGAACGGGCGGTCATGACATACGTATCTTCGTACTACCATTGCTTCTCAGGCGCTCAAAAGGTTCGTTTTTTATGCAGAGAAATGTAGTTATATTGCAAATATTTGAGATTTTATTTTAACGTTAATTTATATCAATAATTTAATTTTTTGAGGCCCAATAAACCCCTTTATTTATTTAATTATCCACTCCATTGCTTGAACTTTTAACATTTAAAGCCAATAAATATTATCTATTTGAATTTAATTAGGCATTCATGACTCCTTTCTTTCTTGATTAGCGTACTTAGACCGTAATGTACACAAATGACAAAACGTATGAATATTTAACAATGTGTCTTACCTATAAAATCTTGTCCTTAGTTTATGATGTTATGACGGAAACAAAAGTCTCCTCAAATTTTTGATTCCAACCGATCGTAACTAGTGATGACTATACAATTAGTACATTTGCACTTTCAATTATAACCTAAATGTATGAGTAATTCAAAACTTTTCAGTCTGTTTGAGGCATTGTAAAGTCATTGTACAAACGTCCTGTCTCATGACGAACATTCAAATAAAAGTGTTGAAAGGAGTTAATTAGTGATTTAATAAATGGAAATAATAATTTTTAATATCATTAATTAATGCTATAATGTGATTTTATAGAGTTCTTGTCAATATTATAGGCTGAAACGGCCGCGAACCGCATCTGCAAAGTTCTCAAAGTTAACCAGGAGAACGAACGCCTCATGGAGGAGTACGAGCGCCTTGCCAGTGACGTAAGTACAAAATACAACATTCCTAATCATATTCCAGTTGGTATATATCAATAACATTTTGATCCATTTTGAAATGAAACTTCTTTAGGCGTGTTAAGACTAAAAGTTCAAGGTAGCGTCACGGCAATAGCGTCACGTCATGGAGTAGGCGACGATTTTGGTAGCTTTGATCTTGCCAAAGCAGTTTCACTTCTGATACGTGTACTCGGCGCACACGTACTTTTTTTTTTGTTTAGCCGAAGTACTATCTATATTCTCAAAAACATTTATTTTATCGATATTTCTAGATACTTTGTAAAACGCCTAATAAAATTTTATACAAATTCCAGTTACTGGAATGGATCCGCCGCACAATGCCGTGGTTGAACAGCCGCCAGACCGACAACTCGCTTGCTGGCTGCCAGAAGAAACTGGAAGACTACCGTACTTACAGGTAATTATAGATAAAAAAGGAGTCATATTAAGTTATGTTTGTCAAAATAATTGAGATATTACATTTATTGTACAATGTACATACAAATAAACATTTCCCTATTACTTAATTTTAGGCGTAAGCACAAGCCACCTCGCGTAGAACAGAAGGCAAAACTGGAGACCAACTTCAACACGCTGCAAACCAAACTGCGCCTCAGCAACAGGCCCGCCTATATGCCCACTGAAGGCAAAATGGTTTCTGTAAGTAAAGAAAATCTAGACATTTTTCAGAATTTTCCATTTTTATTTTTCAAAAATCCAGCTACAAAAAAAAAGTATTATTTCTGTTTTAAAACACCAAACTACTTATTTTTCGATTAAATTAACTGCTAATTTATCCAGGACATCGCCGGAGCCTGGAAAGGTCTAGAAATCGCTGAGAAGGCGTTCGAAGAATGGCTGCTCAGCGAGATGATGCGTCTCGAGCGTCTTGAATATCTGGCGCAGAAGTTCAAGCACAAGGCTGATATCCATGAGGATTGGACCAGAGGTAAGTTCGAACTTTATAGTATGTTTGGGAACTGCTTAAAATATAAAGTTTTTGTTTTGGCTGATTTTCAATATGGAAATATCAAAAACAATAAATATTTTAATTAGATACCTTAAAATCTGAAAAAAATATAGTTTATATGGTCTAGATAAATAAATAATAAATAAGTAATTCGTCTATAATTCTAAATTATTGAGCTATGAACTACTAAATTAGTAGTAGTAAATTATTGTTAGAAAAATTACTAATACCATATTCATTTAAATCTATATCGAAAAGTTTAGACAGGATGAAGTAATTCCAAAAACATTATGGCTATATTCCACTTTATCTGCTAAAAAACTAATCTTTATGATTTTCTCATGCACCACCTAAATTCCAGGCAAGGAAGAAATGCTCCAATCGCAAGACTTCCGCCAATGCAAGTTATACGACATCAAGGCGCTCAAGAAGAAGCACGAGGCCTTCGAGTCCGACCTCGCCGCGCACCAGGACCGCGTCGAACAGATCGCCGCTATCGCTCAGGAGCTAAAGTACGATTTTTATTTATATTTTAACACGTAATTAAAAATCATATTTCACACGGGAATAACCTTGTGAAATATAATTTTTAATTTGGGATAATGATCATTTTATGTAGGTATATGTAGGTATTATTAATTTTCGATTTTGTGTACGAATTATAACATTTGGAGAACTTTCAACATGAGAAAAATGACAAATTATTGATCAGATATTATAACAAATTCATTATCTTTTAAAAAGTTAGTGCACTCGCCTCACTGTCTTAAATTTACGAGCACGTACGTGCCTGTAGCGCCCCAGTTCATTGACCCTCTTCTAAAAATTCATATCCCTGCCATACAAACCACACTATCATATAACATGATATTTTGTATGTGTACAGCACGCTCGAGTACCACGAGGTGGGCGCAGTGAACGCGCGCTGCCAGCGCATCTGCTCGCAGTGGGACCGGCTCGGCGCGCTCACGCAGCGGCGCCGCGCCGCGCTCGACGACGCCGAGCGCGTGCTCGAGCAGATCGACCTGCTGCACCTCGAGTTCGCCAAGCGTGCCGCGCCCTTCAACAACTGGTGAGCTGATACTATACTACATTACCACTCTGCATTACAAAAAACTCATGCTTCGCTACATAATACTACATAACGCTACACAAAATACGATACGCTACACAAAGCTACGCTACGCTACACTTAAATATACTACGGTACAAAAAACTACATTACGTTACACAAAATACACTTCACTATACAAAATTGTATAATTTACACTAAAAACACACTACATGAAAAATGAGACTGTAAATCAAATAAATATGTACAACATCTTTTCAGTAGTAGATAGCGAATCTCAATGAATTAAATACAATAATATGTCGTGCGTTTTATGTTTGATTATTGTATAGAACGAAATATTTATTCAAAAATCTTTTAGAAGAACAATATCCCCTTATCTGATTATAATCTTAAATTTATTCAATTTGTCAGGCTGGACGGCACCCGCGAGGACCTGGTGGACATGTTCATCGTGCACACCATCGAGGAGATCAGCGGCCTCATGGACGCGCACGCTCGCTTCAAGGCCACGCTCGGAGAGGCTGATAAGGAATACCAGGTTCGATGACATTTCATCATCATCATTTTTTTTTTAATTGAAACTTTTATTACATCGTCTCAAACTTTTTGGTCTGTGTAGCGCATGTCGCGTGTATCGCGGCTGCACCGTTCGAACAGTTTCACTTTTACCGTGGTTTCATAAAACCACACAACATTTTTATATTTATTCTTCTATGTTAACTTCTTGTAAAAAAATTGGCCATAAATGAAAACGCTGGTCAAATGCCGGTTGGCTTAACATCAATCTTATTTGGTTTTAGGATATTATCACAACGTTTGTAATAGTTACCGATTAAACAATTGCATCATCAGCAAATTAATTACATAAAATATTTTGCTTCTAGGCGATAGTCAACCTTGTACACCAAGTGGAGTCGATCGTCAAGCAACACCAAATCCCTGGAGGACTTGAGAACCCCTACACTACATTAACCGCACACGTAAGTTAAAAGTTATTTGATACTTCTTGATCTATCTTGATCAATAATGAAAAATTATCAATATCCTATTTTTGTGGTTAAATATTACTTAGATCTTTATCTTTTTTATTATTAGCCAATTAAACTGACTTCTAATCTAAAATTAAATAAATTGTTAAAATGGTAGAAGATCAATAGATTCCTATATTTTCCCTAAAATGAACTGGAGTTTTTTAGTCCATATTATTGAGCAATGTACATAATATCCTATATGTTCAGCTCAACCACGAATGGTCGCAATTTTAATGCTGCACAGCAAGCTATCAAATAATTAGCAATTTCATATAAAAATCATGTTTATCATATTATCTCAAGCTTAACAACAAGAACTTGAGTATGCTCATCATATGTTATATAACCCAGGAGCTGAACCGCAAGTGGTCCGACGTGCGGCAACTAGTGCCGCAGCGCGACGGCACGCTAGCGGCGGAACTCCGCAAGCAGCAGAACAACGAGACGCTTCGCCGCCAGTTCGCGGAGAAGGCCAACGCTGTGGGGCCCTGGATCGAGCGGCAGATGGACGCTGTCACCGCTATTGGCATGGGCCTGCAGGTATACAGCAAACGATATTATATGCATATATCAAACACATAGGTCAGCTACTATAAGCATCTAAACTGGCGTATCCGCCTATATACATACACGAAAAAAGACGGGTTGCACTCCGGGAGTGCCGGCAGAAGTGAAAACTTGATTATTAATGTTGAGCATGTTTGATATCCATCCGTCTTACGCTTTTTCGATCAGGTCACGTGTCCTGACGCGAGTTTAAGATTTTATACCCATTACAGAAAAAGTTCTCAACGCCGCTAAAGAAGTTTTCACTTCAAAATCTTAGATCATATGAATATAAATGTGTATTCTGTAATTGCATATACATCTTCTTCTTCTTCTTCTTCTTATATATAAAAATGAATCGCAAAATATGTTGGTAAGCGCATAACTCGAGAACGGCTGAACCGATTTCGATAATTCTTTTTTTATTATATTCCTTGAAGTACGAGGATGGTTTTTATGTAGAGAAAACGAAAATATGTACCACGGGCGAAGCCGGGGCGGACCGCTAGTATATTATTGAAGAGGCTGGTTGCGGCTTTAGGGCTTCGTCGCCGGTGAAATAATGAAATAATAAGTCGTAATGGTAGTTCAAGGTTTATATTTGTGCTCGGCAATTTACATAGTACAGACAAGTACAAACAAATTGTAATTATTAATGCGTGTGTCGACTGTTCGCACGAGCCGTGGAGCTAAGAGTGCGGGATCAGGCGCGCGGGGCCGGGGGGGGCGATCGGCCGATGAGCACTCGCGAGCCTGCGTGTGTGTGTAATTAATAATTTTGCACACAAGGCGTCAACAATTATAAATACCTACAGTTTGCAACTATTCACGGTTGTTGATAAATTAGTATCTAGGTGTTCACTCGTATTGACACATTTACTTTCGAAATTAAATCAGCAATTATAATTCAGTTATATAACTTCACCATTTAAAAATAAAAGAAAAATATCTTGCAAAAAATTCTTGTTATATTTCCTATATATGTACACGCACATTTTTATATAGTGGAGATAATATATGTTGTCCAATATCTAACATACAAAATACTTCGCAGGGCTCACTGGAAGACCAATTACACCGGCTGAAGGAGTACGAAGCCGGCGTGTACGCGTACAAGCCGCACATCGAAGAGTTGGAACGCATCCACCAAGCCGTACAAGAGGGCATGATCTTCGAAAACAGGTTAGTTACTATTTCTATAACTACCCTCATGTTTTTCAAAAAAGATGGGAGATTTTGTAATGTTTATAATTTACAAAAATTCTTAGACAAAAGTTGGTTTTTCAATAGCCTACCCCCACCATAACCACATTTAAATGGGGAAAATGAGCCACTTTTTTCTCCTATCATTAACCAAGTTAACTATAGAATTCCATTGTTTTATTAATATATGAATAAATTCGCATATTGATCACAAATGCTTGAATGCAAATTAAAATACAATCTTGTAATAAACATGATATCAAGCAAACCAAATTTTCGAATAATTATATATTTTATTAAGCTATTGCATAGCTTCTATCGCGGGCCTTGAGCGCGGGGACCGAATCCAGAAATTCCGTAACGAAAAACCTCACGCTCCCCACTCCGACGGGCACGGAGGTGTGGCTTGAAGGCATAGCATGCAATAGCATTACCGCGGAGGTCCCCGAGTGCCACACGTCTTTTTTTTATAATCTTCCGATGTACTAAATACACAATTACGTTCAGGTACTCCCAATACACGATGGAGACGCTCCGCGTGGGCTGGGAGCAGCTCCTCACGTCCATCAACCGCACCATCAACGAGGTGGAGAACCAGATCCTCACGCGCGACTCCAAGGGCATCACGCAGGAACAGCTCACCGAGTTCCGCGCCTCATTCAACCACTTCGACAAGAACCGCACAGGTGAATATACTACGATGTCAGAACAAATGTTTTAAAGCATCTGGCAAAATAGTTAACGTCTGATCAATTTTCTTTTGAAGCGATTGACTGTTAAATTGAAATGTATAACAAATATTTTTGGTTTCTGGAGATAGTTAAAAAAGAAAAGGTTAAAAATAAGAACAATGTTGATTTTAGAACGTATGATTAAATACCTATTTAACGTCTGTTGTAACTATCATTATAGTGGTTAGGGAGCCAGGTGCAAATTTGGTTAACTATTTCCTCTCAAGAGATAATTCGTCAGACGCATGAGAGTATAGTATTATAAAGCCTCGTGAACGTCAGCTGGCGCTCGGTTGGGGGGGTGAGCGGTTGTAGCCTCCCACGCACATAGGAAAAAAAATACATTCATTCATTCATTTCCTCTCAGCTAAAAATTTGTCAAATTGTAGCTAACCCAATATCTCAACGAAAAAAAATAGTCAGCTGGTTACAACATGGTGTATTATACGTCAGCTGGTGTCTCGAACATGAAAGTTAAATTTAAAGAAAAATTTATTTTCCGTTATTTCCTCTCAAACAAAAATTTACCTGATGATAGCTTATATGTAACTGTGGATAAATATATATGTCAGCTGGCTGTATCTTGGTGGAAAAACCGTCAGCTGATACGGGAGGCTACAACTGCTCTTCCCCCCAACCGAGCTCCAGCTGACGTTCACGAGGCTTCATAATACTATACTTTGATGCATTTTACTAATTACCGCTTGAGAGGAACTTGGTCATAAAATCTGCTGCTGGCTCCCGGACCATAGGTATTGTTTTAAAGCGTCTGATAAAATAGTTATCGTCTGGTAAACGTCTGATAAATAAATAAATAAATACATATTTATTTTGCTATAATTTTTGATGACCCGTTTTTTTCTTACATTGCAAGTTGTTTCAAATATTTTTGTTTTTCTATGGATACTTCAATGTTTTATATTTTATAATAATTTTTCATGCTTTAGGACGACTGGCACCGGAGGAATTGAAATCATGCCTGGTGTCTCTCGGCTACAGTATTGGCAAGGACAGACAGGGTGAACTCGACTTCCAACGCATTCTCGCTGTCGTTGATCCCAACAACACTGGTAAGTTATAGTTTCATAGCAAAGTTCATAAAATTTAATAAAATATACACTGACATTTTTCTTTTCACGCAATTAAGTAACAGTGACAATCTAAAAGGAAATCAGTTATTTCCTTTAATAATAAATATGAAATAGTTACCAAATATATAATTTTCTTAGGCTACGTATCGTTCGATGCGTTCTTGGACTTCATGACGAGGGAATCCACCGACACTGACACAGCTGAACAGGTCATCGACAGCTTTAGGATCTTAGCTGGTGACAAGGTAACGAAAATTTTATGTGTACATATTTAATTTCATTCAAATTGAGTAGTCAGTTTCCGACTAGAAGGTCCAATTATTATATATTAAGTTTATTACTTAGACAGAAAATTGATGGAAATAATCTTATTTCTATTTAATGAAACTCAAAATAACTATATAAAATTTCTAGATTTTTGACAATGGCTTTCTCTTAGTATCTGCAATTTTTCTCTCTTTGAAAATATAATTATTATTTTGCTTACATTCAGGCAATTAAAAACAATGAAAAATTTTCTCTTTTGATAATGGTGCAAGTTGCAACACATTGAGCCTGTGTGGAACACCTTCTTTAATAATAATTATAACCACATTATAACTTTGTGTTCTTACCCACCAAAAATCAAGATTTTTGTACTTTATTTTTAATGTCAGAACCTATTAGAGACAACTAATACCAAAATCCGCAGCCAAACAACCATATAATTATTATTTTTTAATCTTCAGTCGTTCATAACCTTTATTTTTAATGTCAGAGCTTATTAGAGCTACAACTAACACCAAAATCCCCAAACAAACAACCATATAATTATTATTTTTTAATCCCGTAGCCGTTCATAACCGCGGAGGAGCTCCGCCGCGAGCTGCCGCCCGACCAGGCGGAGTACTGCGTGTCGCGCATGCCGCCGTACCGCGCGCCCGGCGCCCCGCCCGGCGCGCTCGACTACATGGCCTTCTCCACCGCGCTCTACGGCGAGACCGACCTCTAGGTTACACCCCACTACTGTATACACATACATAAATCACACCAAACACGTGGTTACGGAATACTTAGCCAGTCTGGCCGCTAGGTTACACCCCACTACTGCATTACCTAATAGACCAGACCAAACACGTCGTTACACTTAAGCCAGACCGGCCGCTAGCTTACACCCCACTACTGTAGACTAGATTACAAAATAGACCAGACAAAACATGTGGTTACAGAACACTTAAGCCAGTCCGGCCGCTAGGATACACACCACTATTGTATAGAATGCATTACCTAATAGACCAGACCAAACACGTGGTTACAGTTACACTTAAGCCAGTCCGGCCGCTAGGTTACACATCACTACTGTATAGAATGCATTACCTAATAGACCAGACCAAACACGTGGTTACAGTTACACTTAAGCCAGTCCGGCCGCTAGGTTACACATCACTACTGTATAGAATGCATTACCTAATAGACCAGACCAAACACGTGGTTACAGTTACACTTAAGCCAGTCCGGCCGCTAGGTTACACATCACTACTGTATAGAATGCATTACCTAATAGACCAGACCAAACACGTGGTTCAACAACACTTGAGTCAGACCGGCCGCTATGCTGCAATTCATATATGTCCCTACCTCATTATTAAAAGATATATGTACCTACATAATTTATAAAAAACTATAGGTAAATAAAATTGGCAAACAACCAAACTTCTTCTTCTTCTTCTCTTAATTAATGGCTCCACCCAATAAAAAGGGACTTCGCCAATGTCCAGTATATATGGGAGAGACAGGACTCAAATTTCAGCCAGTTAGACTTGTTCGGTTGTGACATTTAACATTTGGAACTGAGTGGGAAAATGCAGAAATTTTGATCAACTTGGAGCGGCTAGAACAAACACATAAGACAATACAGGTTATATATATTACAGACTACAGGATACACTAATATAGTTTATAAATATAATAAGGGGTTAATACTTTAGTTTGTTAAAGGAAATAAATTTAGATAGAATTTCAACAAATTTGGAAGGCACTAATGTCAACAAACATTTAAAATTTGTGGGACGAGGGATTTCAGGAGGGAGGACATCCAGTAATGAAGAACGAAGCTTGGTACATTCAAAGAATAGGTGGTCAGTAGTACCTTCATCCAAACCACACTCACAAATAGAATGATCACGTACTCTAATTTTCGCCAGGTGGACAGGAGTACACGCATGGCCGAAGCGGAGTCGACAGATAGTGGATGTTACTAGTTTGTCAAATTTGCGAAAACGGAAAAACCACGGTTTGTGTGGAATAGTAGGCTGAATATCCCAATAGAATTTACCTTTTGTGCGGCTGGACTCTTGCCAAAGATTCAACCACTTCCCATCCAAACGCAATTTTGATAGTGGAACAAGGTCTTGACTATAATTACTGAAGTGAGTATTGCAACCCACTTGCGTAGCAGACTTAGCCAAAGAGTCAGCCATCTCATTACCGCCTATACCAGTATGACCTGGTATGTAAGTGATTTGAATGTGGAGACCCTTATTGAGGCAATTTAGAAGCACCACACGTATTCTTAAAATCAAGGGGTGACAGGATTTAGATCGAAAAGGATTAGATAGAAGGGCTTGGAGGCAGCTTAATGAGTCGGAAAATATAACCGCTTTATCAAGGTTGTGAGAGTTAATGAAATTGAGGGCTTCGAGAATGCCTGTAGCTTCACCAGTGTAAACAGTGGATAAAGGGGGGCACTTAAACTGGAGAATAATGCTGGATTGAGGGTACCAAACAGCGACTCCCACACATGACATATCGGACATTTTTGAGGCATCGGTAAAAAAGAGGTGCCAATTGGGCCATTTATTGGCTACAATTTCATTAAATGTAGCATTAGCGTTAATTGTATCTTTAGTTATGCCACAATTTAAAAGTATGGGTGGATTGTACGTAAGTGACTGGAAGTTAACGGAGAAGAGAGGATAAAGTTCAAACTGAACAGTAGGATCAGGCAGACGGGTGAATCTTATGAAGCTTTTTAGTAAACAAGAAAAATTAGCAGAGGGTCGGAGATTTTGATTAGTGGAGATTTGAAGGAGATTATGGAGTTTGGGCCAAAGGATATGGGAAGAGTTATAGATGGATTTAAAAAAATATTTATCACACAGATACTGTCTGCGGAGAGCTAGGGGAGGGTCAACACACTCAACCTGCAGGGCGTTAACCGGGGTAGATTTCATTGCACCGGTAATCAAGCGTAGACAACGAGATTGCACTTTGTCTAGTTTATTCAGTGCCGTCTTATTGCATGGATCGAGTATGAAAGAAGCATAGTCTAAGTGACTACGCACCACAGCATTATAAATAAGTTTCTGACAGTATGGGTGAGCCCCCCACCATACTCCTGCCAGAGATCGTAATATATTAATCCCTTTTTCGCATTTTTGACTAATGTAGTTAACATGTGGGGAACCAGATAACCTTGAATCCAATATAACGCCTAGATACTTAACTTTATTAGTGACTGGAATTGGTTCATCGCCCAGTATTAAGGTGATTGCAACGATCTGTTCCCAGCCAATATCCCGCTAGATGGCACTGAATTCTACATTTCTAGTTTATTTGAGTTTTTGCGTAATTGGAATAGTCATCAAACCTAGGAATAGTCATGGCGGTTACTGAATATTATATTTTATTGAAATATGTTATATCATTGCCTTAAAATCCACCCAATTCGGTAAAATTATGCGTTTTAACATCTGTCATTGCATACAGGGTCGTTTACACACACAGACGTATACAAAAATGATAAAGATTTAACTCTAGATGGCGTGAATGTAAAGCGCGTCACACACGGTGAAGATACTACCTATAATATTTTATCTAATCTAGTAATATTTTATATTACAGTATCTTAAGGTATCCGGTATCAGCGTTCTGACCATCATTTTTCTTTTTTCGCTGTAGAACCGCCATCCTGTTACAAATGACCCACAAAGGAGAATGACCACGGGTGGTATCGGTAAAATTTTAGTTGTGCCACGTATTCGTTATATTGTTAATTCCTATTTGTATTTATAATGATCATATGTATCAATATTAAGTCTTAATTAAACCGGATAAATTGAAATAATAGTAAAAGTAAAAGTTTTTCTTTTGAAACATGTATGACTACGTATGGAATCGGTAAAATACTAGTTGTGTCACGTGTTCGTGATATTGTTAATTCCTATTTGTATTTATAATGATCATATTTATCACTATTAAGTTGTAATTATACCGAATAAATAGAAATAAAAGTAAAAGTTTTGTTTTGACACATACCTATATCTATCTCTCTTGCAAACGTCATATGTCATAGTTTCTATTTGAAATGTCAAATGAATGTGTTCGACGCATTGTTCGATGTTATTTTGAAATAATGTTTAAATTACGATTTACTTTTCACATTTGTCTTGTAAATTAAAATATTACCTATGTAATAAATGTAAAACTTAACGTTCATCGTTAGTTTAAACTCGATTAAGTAGTTTTTTGAAGTGTTGAATAAAACTATTGTTTTATTTTTATTGTCGCGAACTGCGGCTTATTTACATAAAAACTTTAATCATATCTAAAAGTACTAACATCAAGCTTTAAATTGAGCTATATTTCATCTTGACACAATAAGTTTGATTGCGATACCAAGTGCCATAGTCACTTGGGCAATCTCCTGTGGTTTTCATTTTTCTGTATGGGTAGACAAAACTTCAAAACGCCACCTGCTACGGTTTATATTATTATGAACGATTAGCTTTCCGCCCGCATTTTCAAAAAAAAACCCGTATAGTTCCCGTTCCCGTGGGGTTTCCGGGATAAAACCTATTCAATGTGTCCAAGTTACGTTCTATATGTGTGCTAAATTTCATTGTAATCGGTTCAGTAGTATTTGCGTGAAACACACACATACACATCCTCACAAACTTTCGCATTAGTAGGAAGTAGGATTGTTATAAAAATAAAAGTTATATTTGTTGGCGTAAACTATTTTATTGTAATTTTGGGAAATAAATAATGTCAAAATTGATTACCTACAATAAAACGCAGTTTTATTTTATTACCTACATTACACTATTGTTTTTTTTTATCAAAACATGTATTTGAAGTAGCAAATATGATATTATGCTGATCCAAGCATTTTCACTCAAAACTAATATCACTAATGATTTGTAAAAGTAAATTATTTCAATATACATTTCATAACCAACAAGTAAGAATAATTATTCATACAACAACAAATCAAAAACACTATTTACTATGGAAAAAAAACCAGGAAGGTGAAAAACATATTTACGATTTCGATGCACTCGACTTTTAGTAAAATAATAGGTAAAAATATTATTATGGTTTTGATCACAGACATATCTGTGGTTTTGATTTTAGCTACTAGTATCAGAAAGCTGCGTGTTCAATGCACGTCGGGGTCCCACAACTGTGGAGGAAGGAAGGTAGAATACCTCCATCGAATAAGTGAAGTTTTTCGACATACTCGATTTGCCGGCCGGCCTCAATGAAGATTGTCCGAAAGTTGTATATGTGCTCTGTAACGAAAAAATTTCGCTAGCGCGATTCAGAGTGAGGTGTCGTACAATATACCTAATGAAGTTTTCATCTTTTTATTTTACTGCAAATACAAAATAAAAATTAAACAATGGTAATGTAAATTCTAAACAAACTACTACCAAAATACAATTAGAACAAAAATCATTTGACTGGTTGATTTCACCCAGAGGCCAGAGGCGGCTCGTGACAAAATTGTATGGGTGTTCACTTGAAATAAAACAACGAAAATACAATAGCGTAGCAGGATAATTTATTACAAAAAAAAATGAGCACCACATTTTATAAATGTCTATAACACTAAAAATTACAAAGTACAGGCTATTTCAAAACGAATTCAATGACTAGGTATCAATAATTAGTAAATCACCGAATTTGCATTCGCGAGCGTAGGTATCCATAGTGTTTGTCACTGACGGTCACTGACCTCTATAACTTATAGTTATAGAGGTCAGTGGTGTTTGTTGTGTAAACATGTATGTATTTGAGTAGTTAGTAGCATATTATATTCTGAATTTCTGATCCATGCCTATTCACTCAAAACTAATAACACTAATGATTTGTAACAGTAAATTATTTCAATAGGTAGGTATTTGAACATTTCCCAACAAGACGTAAGAATAATTATTCGTAGGTATACAAGATACAATAACAAATCTAATACACTATTTATTATTTTATTATTTACTAGCGGTCCGCCCCGGCTTCGCCCGTGGTACATGTTTACGTTTTCTCTCCATAAGAAGTAATAGCTAGAGAGCTAGCGCAAAGCTACCTGTATGTATTTGACCAGACCTGGATTTTTGTGTGTTGATTCCCCTATACCTACTATACATGAGATGAGGAGTCACTAAGCCCAGAGTGGTGGACGGGGCGCGCGCTTAGGTAAGACAGGTGGAAATTTTTGGCGAACTTTGAAACCATTTGACCACGTCTGCCATTTTGATATTTGAAAATAGATTATTATTACTATCGGAAAATAACAATGGCAGACCATTATCACGCGGATAACATTCTGGCAGACACTTATGAAAGTGCTGAAAAAAATACAATTTTGAAAGTATTTGACCAGATCTGCCATTATATATACATATATTTTATTTATTAGGGTCTTAAAAACTTATTTTCGAAACGGCAGACATTTTCATTGCGTACAGACTTCAGCAGACAACAAAACTTTACAGACTTCAGCAGTCAACAAGACTTAGCTTCTACATGGTCAGATGTATATGTCACGGCTAAAGGTAGGTGAGAACATAAACTTAAGATTAGCCGGCTAAACTTAGGTTTATTTTCGACGAGGTGTTAATGTTAGTTTGTTCTATCTTTAGCCGGCTAAACTTAAGTGTAACCGCAGGCCCGTGGCTAAAAATGTCGGGGTGGGTAGATTTGGTTAGCGCCGGGCCGGTGGAGGGCTTGAGGGGCCCGCACAGTGCCAGAAAACACTCGCCCTGTTCCTTACATGTATTATAGTAACCAAATCTACCCACCCCGACTCAGGGCAGAAAGCTGGTGGCTAGGTTAGGTTAGGTTAGAACTCTTAAGACCCGCACGAGCCGAGCGAGCGCAGCGAGCGTGCTGCGGCAGCAGCCGGCGAAGTGCCAGAAAACACTCGCCCTGTTCCTTACATGTATTATAGTAACCAAATCTACCCACCCCGACATTTTTAGCCACGGGCCTGCGGTTACACTTAAGTTTAGCCGGCTAAAGATAGAACAAACTAACATTAACACCTCGTCGAAAATAAACCTAAGTTTAGCCGGCTAATCTTAAGTTTATGTTCTCACCTACCTTTAGCCGTAACATATATATGTATTTCGTTCCCTGACCTTACATCAATGATTTACTTTATTAATGTTTTTATGGTCATTTACATTTAATTTTGAAAACTATGGAATAAAATTTATAAATTTGATGATACAAAACTAAATATACATTTGTAAAGAATCTCAAATATAAAGTTGTGTTGCAAATAACAAATCATCATTTAAATATTTAGTTTATTTCTTTATTTAAGAAACAATTAACAATTACAAAACAACATAAAAAAACACGCATGCATTTATTGAAATGTTCATTCATCATCACTATCGTATGGCGTTGTGTGACTCGTCTTCATAATCCATTGAATCGGATTCTGTAAAAGTAAAACGTAAATTATATAATAAAAGAAATGAGTCATTATAAACTTACCTAGTAAGGCAATGCCTTTGATGTCGCACGATGCCGCCGCGCCGCCAGTGTAGGTACTTCTGCTGCTACATGAAAATATGCTAGGGTTGCAACAAATGGGAAATAAAACAATTGTGATTATTACTATTATGATGTAATCATTTATTCATATTATGTACATTCAAAACAATTGCTATTATTAAATCTGATGTAATTATTTTTTCATAAATATATAATTATTATTAATTACATAATATATTGCACTGTGAAATATTTACGTATCACTTTATTTTTGATGTTCTTAATTGTCTTTTATAAAATTTAAGTGACGCATTCGCATTGGGATCAACAATCCGATAAGAAAAGAATGGAGACAACATATACATAGCTTTGATTTCAATTCTACAGATACAAAATATACAATCTATCTAAAATGATACAACGGATGTTTCCTGCGTTTTCTCGTCAAAATACCGAAACAACGTAATTATTGTATAGTAGTTGGGCGTGAAAGTAAAAAAACAAATGAAAAGTGTTTTCCATATGATTATTTATTAAATTTACGCGATTAAGAATAATTTCAACGATACAATTTAGTAACCGAGAATTCAGAGGATTAAAGAAAATACCTGCCTGATCATTTTATCAAACTCTAAAAGAATTATGGTTATTTCGCATCACTCGGTTTATTAGTTTGGTAATAATTATTAAAGGTAGTTACAACCCTAGCCATTGAGTCGAACGGTAGGCAACACAATATCGACTTTGTGCGGGTACATATGGTACATTTCTTCTTGCTGTGAAGCGTAATTATTATTATTAAGATTTTTTAGGCTATTTTGAATCAGCTGTTCTAATTTAATTCTAGAAATTTATTAAAACGTGATTTTTTTAAAAGTATATTATGAGTTTATAAATACCTCAACCAATAGTTATTGTGTCCTATCCTCATTTCTTTATATCTTGGTAGTTAACTAAAGTGTTAAATTTACATAACCTCAACAACAACATTTACACTGCCACTGCACTAAAACTAAACTAACTAGCTCTCTAGCTATAAGAACCATCCTCGTACTTCAAGGGATATAATAAAAAAAGAATTATCGAAATCGGTTCAGCCGTTCTCGAGTTATGCGCTTACCAACACATTTTGCGATTCATTTTTATATATAAGACTAGCGGTCCGCCCCGGCTTCGCCCGTGGTACATGTTTACGTTTTCTCTACATAAGAACCATCCTCGTACTTCAAGGAATATAATAAAAAAAGAATTATCGAAATCGGTTCAGCCGTTCTCGAGTTATGCGCTTACCAACACATTTTGCGATTCATTTTTATATATAAGAAGATAAGATTATGTGAAAATAACCAGGAAGGTGAAAAACATATTTACGAAAACATAGTAACATAATATGGCTGTCGCTACAATAATTATATTTCAATTTTATCTTTTTATACCTAGTAGAACTGGCCGACGAATAAAAAAAATCGTATTAGAATAAATACAATAAATTACGGAACAAAAAAAGGATTGTAACTGAATTAGGTATGTTTGTTTCTGGGCGCACCGTTTTCGACGACGCGACGCGCGACGTAAGCGTATAGGTATAGGTACCTACTTTGCTAAAACAAACTAATAAAATTGTGTGTCTGTCTGAAAATTCGGAAAAGCATATTTTGCAAGTTTGTAATTACTTTGATAGTTTACCGATTTATAATAATTGTAATTGTAATTGTATAATATATAATTTGCAATGTGGTGAAATTTCATAAAAATCACGGGCCAATTTTTTGTTTTGAATCCCACCAAAAATATAATTGCGTTATTAGAATAATTAATTACTATACCTACCCACGATCAATTATTACAATATAGTCTCAAATGCATACTAGAGAAATATTGCAATTTGATTCAATTAAAATGCATAGCATACAAAAATAAATTCACAACACAAGAAATTCCGCGCGCAAATCATAGCGCGTGTCAATGAAATCAAGAATGTTTTATACCAAGCCGACGCGGACGACGACGCGACGCCGAACAAAAGTACCTACGACGGACGACCACGCTTCGAGTTGCCAAACAACATGAGTAATAAATTGTTTACAAAAAAAACAAGTTTTCCATTTTTCTGTATGAGTAGACAGAACTTCAAAACGCCACCTGCTACGGTTTATATTATGAACGATTGTTATAAAAATAAAAGTTATATTTGTTGGTGTAAACTATTTTATTGATCAATAATTTTGGAATTTAAAATTGTCAACATTGATTACAATAAAACGCAGTTTTATTTTATTACACTATTGTTTTTTTTATCAAAACATGTATTTGAAGTACCATATAATATTATGCTGATCCAAGCATTTTCACTCAAAACTTATATCACTAATGATTTGTAAAAGTAAATTATTTCAATATACATTTCATAACCAACATGTAAGAATAATTATTATTATTCCTACCTACAACAACAAACCTAAAACACTATTTACTATGGGAAAATAACCAGGAAGGTGAAAAACATATTATTATTTACGATTTCGACGCACTCGACTTTTAGTAAAATATAGTAGGTAAACATAATATTATGGTTTTGATTTTTGCTACTAGTATAAGAAAACTGCGTGTTCAAACTACTTGTTTGTCTGTCTGAAAATTCGGAAGTACTTTGGTAGTTTACCGATTTATAATAATATTGTATATATCGTTGTTTAAAAAATATTCAAACACAATAAAATATGATATACTGATTTATCACTGGTTTCAGTGATGAACTGATGAGTCAATTATAGCCACTATACTTTCGTCATACGTGTGTATGATTGATGTGATTTGCAACGTGGTGATATTTCAGAAAAATCACGGGTCAAATTGTCCCACCGAAAATATAACTGCGTTATAAGAATAACTATACCTACGATAAATGGAGAATGTTCACTAATTTTGATTATAAGCACTCCATATTCTCTGTCAAAAATAAATAATACTAGTGAAAAAATTACTTCGATACGTCAATTATTTTCCGATAGAAGTAAAACAAGTGGTAAACGCCCGGTGATGGTGTGACGTCACACCACAACACGCTCAATCTGGCTCACTCAGTCCGCTAGCGATCGCGCGCCCGCGCCGTCGAAATTATAATTAAATACTTTTAAAAATGTCCAATCCAAATACCAGAAAATCATGTGTTGTTCCTAAATGTAAAAATACAACTACCAATTCGCCGGATAAGTTGTTTTTTATACTTAGTTGCAAAGGAAGTAAGCTACATATTATAATATTTTGAGAACATTGCAGCTGTTTTGCGTTATCCTTTGTTTTCTATACAAGTTTTAATCTATACTAGACTGTGCTTCTGCTCTGCTCGTATGGGCTAAGTATAGGTAGATGGCTAGTAAGATTTTTTCTTGTTTTAAGTTGAGAATGATATGGAGAACTATACTAAAATATAAGTTGGTCGGGGGAAGAATTAAACAAAAACAGGGTATAGTTCCACACAAATTCAAATGTCAACAGGAAAATGAAGATAAACCTCAGAGATCAGCAGTGCAAAAACGCAATCGTATAGAATATTTTGAGAAACTATTAAATAAAGATGAAACTTTGGCATGACTGTTATTTTATTAAACGAATAATAATTATTAATTACTATTATTGGACTATTAACGAAATTCGCGGACGAAAACCCATCAAAATACTGCGCAAGCTATAACACCTACTACTAGGGCATGCACCCGGGTTTACCCGGTTCCGAAAAACCCGGGTAAACCCGGGTTTTTTGATGATCTTGAGAACCGGGTCTGAATAGTATGAAACCCGGTTCTCCCGGTTCCGACCAAAATATTAAAATATAAAGTATTATTTATATTTTGCTGCATTATTTTACCAAATTAATTGTATCTGGCAACGTCAGACTCACGTGCATCGCGAATTTTCGTGCCACGCCTCAAGCGTGGCTCCGATTGGTTATCTAACCTTAGATGCTGTAAGTTTCCTAATCCTACGGTTGTATAACCAAAAAAAATTAGGCTTCGAAAATGACAAAAATTAGGCTACAGAAATATTTTTATTAGATTTCTCGTGAATTTGAAAAGCTGTTAATTTTAATGATTCATATAATGATCCAGTCATGTTTTTGTTTTTGGTATCAAGCTGAAATTTATATCGAATACTCAAGTCTTCGGTCCCTTTTATGTGAAAAAGTCGAACTAGCCAACGCATCAAAAGATACAGCCGTAAATGCTGAAAATTTTCGTAAATTTCGACATTCGCATGGGACTCAAAACCTACAGCTGGGTACTTTTCATGTTTTTATGTGATATTATGATAACAAGAGCGCCGAGACAACCGTCAAAACGCTAAGGAATAGAATACGCTATCGATACAAATTGACATAAGCGTATGATGTTTTGCCTAAGGTTTCGGTCACACTACCAACGACGACGACGACCACGAACAAAATTTTCATCGAGTCGAAATTAAATAAATTGTGCAAAACACAATTAAAAAAATTTTTTCGAGATCAATGGATAAAAAATAGGTTTTTCGTAGAAACGGTAGCTCCTAGGAAAAAATGTATTTAACCTTTTTTATAGATAATTTTATGATGTACAATTTTGGTTCCAGGTGATTGTATGATAAACTTATGCCGTGTGGTGCCGGTTTAAGAATAGCACCTCCCCATCTCTACCCGTGGGTGTCGTAAGAGGCGACTAAGGGATACCTTACCGGGACGGGCAGCAGCGTTCCGCGACTTAACTAGACATTAATATCCACTGCGCTCGCCAACCCGCCTGCCAAGCGTGGCGAGTATGGCATCATACCCCTCATGATGAGTACACCCTCAACCAGGCCCCTAGTACCCGGCAGCCCCGCTATTCCTGGCTACGGTAGCGGCCATGGTAACGGCGGGGCAAGGGGTGCTAAGAATCACCGGATGAGATCCGGCTACCACTCCCGACGACCCCTGGCCCTGGTAACATATAATGCACGCACTTTGAGGACGGATGAAAAGATTGTCGAGCTGGAAGAGGAACTGAACAAATTACGATGGGATGTCATAGGGTTATCTGAAGTCCGAAGACAGGGGGAGGACACGATAACGTTGACGTCTGGTAATTTGTTCTTCTACCGGGAGGGCGACCAACAGTCCCAAGGTGGAATCGGGTTTATCGTTCACAAATCTCTCGTCAACAACATCGTAAGCATCGAGAGTGTGTCGAGCAGGGTAGCGTGCCTTATACTCAGAATATCTCAAAGATATTCGTTGAAGGTCATACAGGTTTACGCACCGACCTCGGCTCACTCCGATGAAGAAGTGGAAGTTATGTATGAGGGCGTAAGTAGAGCCATACATACCTCGAAAACCCACTTCAATGTTGTGATGGGAGATTTCAACGCAAAGCTGGGTAAGAGAGGCGATGATGAGTTGAGAGTGGGGCAATTTGGCTTTGGGCAGCGCAACCCAAGGGGCCAGAGACTAGCTGACTTTCTGGAGAAGGAAGGTCTTTTTATGATGAACTCCTTCTTCCAGAAACCGACCCACAGGAAGTGGACCTGGCTCAGCCCCGACGGGAAGACAAAAAATGAGATAGACTTCATTATGACCACGAAAAGGCAAATATTCAAAGATGTCTCTGTGATCCATAGGGTAAAAACCGGAAGCGATCACCGAATGGTACGAGGCATCTTGAATATTAATGTCAAACGTGAAAGATCACGTCTGATGAAGTCCACGCTCCGTCCTTCTCATGCGCAAATCCAAAACCCCGAGAGCTTTCAACTCGAACTCCAAAATCGCTTCGCTTGCCTCGACAGTAGCGTTTCTGTGGACGATCTAAATAACAGGCTGGTAGAAACTATCCGCGCGGTTGGGTCCCACTTTAAGACCCGGCGTAAAACAAATCCGCATAAACTCTCAGACCAAACTCTCAAACTTATGGCAGACCGGCGCTCTATGCCACTGCGCACATCTGAAGATGCTAAGTCATATAGGCAGCTCAATAGACAGATATCGAAATCTCTGCGACACGACATACGCTCCTTTAATACTGCAAGTATTGAGGAAGCGATTAAGCGAAACCAAGGCTCGAAAGTGTTTGCAAGAGATATGTCTATTGGGCAGAGCCAGCTGACGAAGCTGAAGACAGATCGTGGCGTAGTGGTGTCGGCCAAGTCAGAGGTATTGGGAGAGGTCGAGAGATTCTACCGGCAGCTTTACACCTCAGTTGCCAAGCCTGTTTCTGGTCCGGCGAAAGACCCAAGAGCCCGACTAACCCGACATTTCACCGAAGATATCCCGGACATCAGCCTGTACGAGATTAGGATAGCTCTGAAACAGCTTAAGAACAACAAGGCGCCGGGTGAGGATGGAATCACCTCTGAGCTTCTGAGAGCGGGTGGAAAACCAATCCTCAGAATGCTCCAGAGGCTATTTAATTCCGTTCTACTCGAGGGCACAACGCCTGAAGCATGGAGCAGGAGTGTGGTCGTTCTGTTCTTCAAGAAGGGAGACAAGACCCTACTGAAGAACTACAGACCGATATCACTTCTGAGTCATGTTTATAAGCTGTTTTCAAGGGTTATCACGAATCGTCTCGAACGCAGGTTAGATGACTTCCAGCCTCCCGAACAAGCCGGTTTCCGTAAAGGCTTTAGCACCATAGACCACATCCATACGCTGCGGCAAATTATACAGAAGACCGAGGAGTATAATTTGCCATTATGCTTAGCGTTTGTGGACTATGAAAAAGCCTTCGATTCGATCGAGACCTGGGCCGTATTAAGGTCTCTCCAGCGGTGCCGCATTGACTATCGGTATATCGAAGTATTGAGAAGTTTGTACGAACACGCCACCATGTCAGTCCGAGTACAAGAACAGTGTACAGGGGCGATTCCTTTGCAGCGCGGTGTCAGACAAGGAGACGTGATATCACCAAAACTTTTTACCGCTGCTTTGGAAGATGCCTTTAAACTCCTAGAATGGAAAGGACTTGGCATCAATATCAATGGCGAGTACATCTCTCATCTTCGATTTGCCGACGACATCGTAGTCATGGCAGAATCCCTGGAAGACCTTAATACAATGCTCGATGACCTCTACAGAGTTTCACAACAAGTGGGCCTTAGCATGAACATGGACAAGACGAAAATCATGTCAAATGTCCATGTTGTGCCCACTCCGGTCTCTGTTGGAAACTCTATTCTCGAAGTTGTTGACGAATATGTCTACCTCGGACAAACCGTCCAATTAGGCAGGTCCAACTTCGGGAAAGAGGTCAATCGTCGAATCCGACTCGGATGGGCAGCGTTCGGGAAGTTACATAACATCTTTTCGTCCAAAATCCCTCAGTGCCTGAAGACCAAAGTCTTCGAGCAATGTGTGTTGCCGGTGATGACATATGGAACAGAAACGTGGTCTCTAACCCTGGGCATTGTGCACAAACTCAGCGTCGCTCAACGTGCTATGGAAAGGGCTATGCTCGGAGTTTCCCTACGAGATCGAATCAGAAATGAGGAGATCCGTAGGAGAACCGGTGTCACCGACATAGCTCGCCGGATTAGCACGCTGAAGTGGCAATGGGCTGGGCACATAGCCCGCAGAACCGATGGCCGTTGGGGCAGAAAGGTTCTCGAATGGAGACCACGTACTGGACGACGGAGCGTGGGACGTCCACCCACAAGATGGACAGACGACCTGGTCCGAGTGGCAGGGAGCCGCTGGATGCAGGCCGCCGGTGACCGGGCGTGGTGGAAAACCCTGAGGGAGGCCTTTGTCCAGCAGTGGACGTCCCACGGCTGACACGACGACGACGACGACGTATGATAAACTTACCGTCTCGGCGAAAATCGCAAAAAAAACTATTTTTTTTTATTAATTGACCTCGAATTAATTTTTTTCCGAGTATCGTAATGACGGGAGATTTAAATATTTTATTTTGAATAAATTTTGGCAAGATTTGAATTTTGGTCGTGGTCGTCATCGTCGTTGGTAGTGTGACCGAACCATTTAACCAAAATATCATGAGCTTATGTCAATAATTAGCGTTAGCAATTTCTATTCCTTGGCGATACTGACGTTTGACTAAGGGCCAAGGTACTTTTATAAGACTGATAAATAAAGAGAAGTATTGAAATTTTTGTTTCTTTATTAATTTAATGAAATAAGACACAAGCCGCGTAAAATAAAAGGCCTATCAGGTACTTTTAAAGTTACTTTTGTTTAATTTCGTATTTTTTCCGAAGTATTATAAAAGAACCGGGTAACCCGGTTCTACCCGGTTCTGAGCTCGATTTGGAACCGGGTTTCAGAAACTTGGAACCGGATCCGGTTCTGCATGCCCTACCTACTACAGCGCTGCCGACTTGATACTAGGGTGCGTATAAAGCAAAATTACCAATCTTCTATTAGATGATACGTGTAATATTCAAGACCAAATCTAAAAAATAAAATATATAACAAACTAGATGATATGTTCAACGATTCTGTTCAATCAAAAACATATAATATTAAAATTGACTCGATAAAAAAAAATCACCAAGTTAGCTCTAATTTTCACACTTTTACGTTTTCTACTTGACATGGTAATACTTATTATGATTTTTTTTTCAACATTTGCAAGATATTTGTCAGAGCATTTTGAGTAATTACTTTTAGTTTTGGTTTTATCTGCGATAAACCACTTTTATCGTGACAAAACCAAACGTTTATCTCGAGAAAAAAAAAGCGCCAAAAATAAAACCAAAACTAAAAGTAATTACACAAAATGATTGACAAATATCTTGCAAATGTTTTAATATAATTGTTTATGAAAAAAAAATCATAATAAGTATTACCATGTCAAGTAGAAAACGTAAAAGTGTGGAAATTAGAGCTAACTTGGTAATTTTTTTTTATCGAGTAAATTTTAATATTTTATGTTTTTGATTAAACAGAATCGTTGAACATATCATCTAGTTTGATATATATTTTATTTTTTAGATTTGGTCTTGAATATTACACGTATCATCCAATAGAAGATTGGTAAATTTGCTTTATACACACCGCGCGGAGACGCGGCCGCGCGGTGCGTTGTGACGTGACGTCACAAGCGGTCACGTGACTATTAGCGGGACTCGATATTTTTCGAAACTTTGAATGCGTATAAAATCAAAACTACTTGGTATTTTTGACTACGACAAAAACTAGTGTATTTGTATACATACAGGCTTTACTGAGACACAATTTCAAGGGATTTGGCATACCTAGTAACATTCTTCATTATACATAATACAATATAGTCTCAAATGCATACTAGTGAAATATTTTATTTGAATCAATAAAATAAAAAAAAAATAAAAAATAATAATAATACAAAAATAAATTCACAACACAAGAAAATCCGCGCGCAAATCATAGCGCGTGACAATGAAATCAAGAACTTTCGAGCCGACGCGGACGACGAAGGAGCCTAACAAAAGTACCTACAATCATAGGCGGCTCGTGACAAAATTGTATGGCCGTGTTCACTTGAAATAAAACAACGAAAATAGGTACCTACAATAGCGTTAGCAGTACAAAAAAAATGAGCACCACATTATAAATGTCTATTTATACACTAAAAATTATAGAGTATTTCAAAACGAATTCAATTATTATTTAGCAATAATTAGAAAATCCCCGAATTTGCATTCGTGATCGTATTCATAGTGTTTGTCTACACTAATATTATAAAGAGGAAAACTTTGTTTGTTTGTTTGATTGTAATGAATAGGCTCATAAACTACTGGACATTTTACCAATGTTTGCAAGTTTGTGATTACTTTGATAGTTTACCGATTTATAATAATTGTATACTTATATCATTGTTTAAAAATATTCAAACACAATATGATATAGGTACTGATTTATCACTGGTTTCAGTGATGAACTGATGAGTCAATGTTAGCCACAATACTAATCACTTTCGTCATACATGTGTATGAACTATGATTGATGTGATTTGCAATGTGGTGAAATTTCATAAAAATCACGGGCCAATTTTTTGTTTTGAATCCCACCGAAAATACATATATTACTAATTGCGTTATTAGAATAATTAATTACTATACCCACGATCAATTATTACAATTTACAATATAGTCTCAAATGCATACTAGAGAAACATTGCAATTTGAATCAATTAAAATGCATAGCATACAAAAATAAATTCACAACACAAGAAATTCCGCGCGCAAATCATAGCGCGTGTCAATGAAATCAAGAATGTAATTTTATATCAAGCCGACGAGCGACGACGCCGAACTAAAGTACCTACAGTACCATTTACCTTCAGTGTACAATACAGTTTACAGACCTACGACGGACGAACAATAATGAGTAATAAATAAAAAAAAACATAGTTTCTAAGGTCATTAGTTTTATTTTATTTTATTGTTATTTTCTTTGAACGATTGGAAATGAAATTACTCAATTTTTACACAGAACTTTGATTTATTAGAATTATGCTCATTATGCATAAGATAACGAACGCGAATGCACGACATCTAGCGCGTCAATGTCTAAACATCGCCTTTCGTTTAGACATTGACGCGCTAGATCTGTAATAAGTATATAGTCTATGCGCTAGATGTCGTGCTTTATGTCGTGTTTCGCTTGGCAAAAGTCACGCACACTACTGTAGAAGTGTCAAATTTTTCCGGTATTTTACTGTTGTTTTTCTAAGTAAATATTGTAAATTATTGATTAAAAAGGTCGACCGCGCACACATTTCATTATAGAGAAGTGATAAAATGATTAGTTTTAAAGAAATAGTGTCTGTGTTAAGTGTTTAGAGGTAATCAAAAATGTATGGAGGGACGGTCGGAACATCAACCTTAAGGTTGGTGCGGGAATGTGGCGCTTTTTAGTGAAAACTACAACACAACATTTTGGTACAGATACAGTCATACCATGATCCGACAGCCAATCACGAAGATACGACAAAGCTGAATTAAGGCGCGAGGTGATTTCATCCATGTCATGGGACTGAGCAAATAAGGTTATGTCGTCTGCATATTGAAGTATGTCACAGAATGATGTGACCGTCGTGTCCAAGTTGAAAGTGTAGATAGCATATAGGAGAGGACTTAATACCGATCCTTGAGGGAGCCCCTTCCAGGTAAGCCTAGTGGAAGAAATATGAGAGTTATGACGCACTTGAATGGATCTTGACATTAAAAGATTGCAGATAAATCGTATCATCCTCACTGGGATACTCAGCTGTAACAGTTTGTTTCTGAGTACCGGAAGAAGTACACTGTCGTAGGCTGACGCTATATCTAAAAAAACGCCTACCAAATACTGCTTTCTTTCAAAGGCCGATCGAATGTCAGTGGATAAAATGCCTAAACAATCCAGTACGCTCATACCCTTTCTAAATCCAAATTGAGACCCGGATAACAGTCTCCTATTTTCTACAAGCCACTCGAGTCTATTTTTAACCATGTGTTCAGCTATCTTAGACAGACACGAAGAAAGAGCGATTGGTCGATATGAGTCGGCACAACAGGCTTGTTTACCTGGTTTTAGTAAAGGAATTATGAGATGTGATTTCCAAGAGTCAGGGATGTAACCGAATTCATAAAAGGAGTTTACTAAGTTTAAAAAGTACTGCTTGGCTATGGGACCGGATTGGCGTATGAAAGAATAAGGAATGCCATCTAATCCGGGAGAAGAGTCTAAAAGGCCGCTAAGGGATACATTTAGCTCTTCCAGGGAGAATATGGCTTCCATATTGTTGTCATGAGATGAGACGAGCGGACCAGTGGCCATAGGAAAAGAATCTAAAGAAGGAACAAAGGGAGGGGAGAACTTATCAGCAAACTCTTCAAGCCACACTGAGGAGTCATTGGAATCTATGTCGTTACAAGAAAGAGAGCCACGAAATTTACGTATGTTCTTCCAAATAACTGATGCAGGTGTTCTAGGCGACAGACTCTCGCAAAATGATAGCCAGCCTGCTTTCTTTTTATTTTTAAGAAAAAGCTTGGTACGAGCGGCTATTCTTTTATAATGTATAAAATTTTCAACGGACATGGAAGCATTGTACTGAATTTCGGCCTCTCTCCTTGAGTTGACAGAAGTTGAGCATTCATCGTCCCACCATGGCGGAGAGACTTTGCGAGAACCAGAGTTGGAAACGGATTTAAGAGGGATGTTATTCGCTGCTGCGTTTTTAATACAATCCACAAAGTCAGAATAAGTACATAAATTGTTATGAAGAGAAACGGAAGGAAGGGACTCAACCAGATTGTCAAGACCAGTAGCATAATCCTGCCAGTTTGCTTTACACAGTCTATACATGAGTAGGGGTGGGAAAGGGGAAGTCAATGGGATAACAGACTGGGAAAGGGAAGAGAGAAGAGGAAAGTGGTCGCTACCATGAGTACTAGAAAGAGTTAAATTGGTGAGGGATGGAGCCAAGGAGGAAGAACAAATACATAGATCAACTACAGAGGAGAGACTCTGATTAGGAAGGACTCTCCTAGTGGGAGATCCATCGTTAATTACACAGAGGTCAAGGTCATCAAGCAGATCCATTAGCAGGTGCCCAAATGTATTGCAAACAGAAGATCCCCAAGAAGTGTGCTGAGCATTAAAATCGCCCAATACTAAAAGAGGAGACGGTACGGAGGAAAATATAAGTGAAAGATCAGGTATAATAGAAGGATGAGGATGAGAAATGTAGACAGAAATAATAGAGACATTATTGCATCTTGCAGCCACAGCGTTAATACGCTGATCATGCATAGGCAATAGAATACGAGAGAAATTTAAACAATGTTTAAGTAAAAGTGCTGTTCCAGCATACCCATCGGCTCTGTCATCTCGCAGACAGAAAAAGCCAGGAATCCGAAAGTGACTTCCGGGAACTAGCCATGTCTCCGAGATGGCAAAAGCTATAGGGTTGTGGGTTGAAATAAGGTCAAGTACTTCATGACATTTCGGACGAATGCTTTGAGCGTTCCACTGGAGGATTGTGAGGGCCATTACTGTTAAATAGGGAGATGAGATTTATAAGTCTATGGGCAACGTTGGTCGGTATTGAATCTGTTTTTTTAAGAAAAGTTTCTAAGGCTGAAACATAAAGCTCAACATTAGAGCTAAGTACAACCGGGGGGTCTGGGTTTTGGGATAAAGCGCAACTATTCGGTTGAGTAGAGGGTAATTCCTGAGTTATTTGGCGGTGTGCAGCTACATCATATGTTTTACCTAGTGGTGCATGAGTGCGAGGGGGTATCGAATAGGTCTTTTTGTATGGAGTTTTATTAAGAGGACGAGTTTGACGAACACTATTGGATTGTTTCATAGAAGGGGTGGGGAAAACAGGTGATTGTTGTGATCTAGGCGCAAAAACGAAACTGGCTGTTTCCGAAAAGGGTCTGTACACTGAAGGGGTAAGCTTAGAGGCTTCCTCGAATGAGATACCTTCTGTGGCCATCAAAAGTTTAATTGACTTTTGCCGGCTGTGTTCCGGGCAATTTTTGTCAATGGCAAAGTGAGTGCCATTGCAATGGACACATAGTGCTTGAGATTCAAGAATGGGACAGGAGTCACCCGAGTGGTTTTGTGTACATTTGTAGCACCTCTCTTTTGAGCGGCACTGGTCGCGGATATGCCCAAAGCGACAGCACTTGTGGCACTGGATGGTAGGGTAATGGTAAATTTCTACAGGAAGTGAAGTGTATCTACAATAGATTTTTGATGGCATTGCTTGACCTAAGAAAGTTAGAACCACCGTTTGGGATGGAACCCAAGTTGTAATTCCATCAAGGCTAGCTTTTTTGTTAAGTCTACGTGCTTTAAGTATGCGACCGTGCCTGTTAGGGAATTCTGCACACTCCACCAAATCATCCATGGTCCATTCTATCGGTATTCCTTTTACAATACCCATGCGGGTGATATGATAGGTAGGAATGAATGCCTTAAATTTAGCTTCAGCCAAAGCAGGTAAAGATAAAAAATTATTAGCATCCTCAGCTGATGCAAACTCAACCGATATCCTGTTGCGGCCAACAGATTTTACTCCGTCTCTTAAAATATTAGGTACTTTTTGGCTATATAAGAAAGATCCAAATTTGATCGGACGGATGGACAGGCCGGCAGAAGGATCGTTTTCTATGCGAGATACGTGGACAATGTATGGTCCAACTTCATCACCACTATATCTTATAGGATTATTTAAAATAGGATCAACAAATATAGACGGATTAACAAGTGAAATGGGATCAGATGGAACAAAGCGTTTGGTTGGAGATTCATCTGTAGACTCAGGTGACGGACACCTTTGCCTCTTATTCTGAGAGATGTCCAATTCCATGCTTCTTTCCTGGACGTCCGGGGGTTTAGGATCGGGTGGATCAGGGCCCATATTAGTGAATTGTTAGTACACTTACCACTATAACCACAGACTAAACACTTAAAGACGAACACAAAACAGCTCAAAGTGAATATATTATTGTTAAAATAGCCAAAACACTAAATTAATAACCCAAACACGTGTGACAGAAATCACGCCAAATGTCAAAGTCCTCCAACCAAACTTCTCTAGCTAATGAGTTGCCAAAGTATTTTGTTTACTGCTATTAGTTATTTATGATTAAGAGCATCGAGGTACATATCATTTTACACCTTTTTTTGAATCATTCATGTATTATTTCCAGATCTATCTTCGCCATAAAGTCAAGAACAGGTGACAAAGGGTAGAGACCTTTCGAAGAACATAAGATCTGCACTCCACCAATAGAAGCAAAATTTTACTAACACGGTGGATTAATTAGTCATGGAAAATTGCGAAAAATTATATCACTTTCGTTGATCATATCACGCCGCCCTAACACCTTGGCCACGGACACCGGCGGCGCGACCGACGGCGCGACCGGCGGCGCGGCAAGTCGCGCGGCGCGGTAAGCACGCCACGGGCAGTTGCGTTCGCCGCCGCGACCAGTGTAGACGAGGAGACGAGATAGCTTTATCAAAGTTAGCTCGACGTTGTTTGGAGAGTAGCAGCTTTTTTGCTCAAGATTTAATGTTTGGAAGATATAGTGGAGTACACGAATTAAATAGAAATCGTGTTACAGACGGAGAATTCCACCAAAAATATGAAAAATATAGGCATGATGAAAAATTATGTTGCGGGTGGCTAGACTTCCAAATAGCTGGTCTAACTAGAATTTCTGCAATAAAAGCTTCCGTCTCCATTTTCGCGAAAAAAAAACAAACTATTTTAAATTAAGTTCGCTCCGGGAGTAGTCGCCGCGTCTGCCGCTCGACTCCGTGGCCTGCACCGTAATAACTCATACATTTGTTTCGATCGCTAGTCGTGCCGCGCGATTCGCTCGGGGAAATTCGCCGGTCGTCTCGCTGGTCGCCGCTGCGCGTGGCATGCCCAGTACATTTCCATACATTTGATTCATTCGCAAGACGCGCCGCCAGTCGCGCCGCGCGAATTTTCGCTATAGCGAATTGTCCGTGGCCAGCACGTAAGCATGGTCAACATAAGAGAACGATTTTTGCAATAAGTTGTTTTAACAGTTTAAGTATGTGCAATGTCAAACCAAAAATGTCATTAACTTTGAGAAATTTTACTCCCTAAAATATGGACTTTTGGCTCAAATCCGGAGAAACTTTGTATGTTTACAATTCTATTTATATTAGATTTAGGTATTTTAACTTTTGTATGAGACCATCAGAGAAGTCACAAAACATTTATTTGTAAGTTAAATGGTGCTAATATTAGGCTCACTAATGTGTGACACCAAATTAAGACTCATTCATATTGTGAGAATGTTTTGTTATATATTTTTATTTTTAAGCAAGCATTATTTATACAAATCAAATTTTATTACTGCCATTAGTAATTTAACTTGAATGGTAGGAAATACATAACATGTAAGCAAGATATTCAACAGTGTTGCAAGGAATAATCATACAAATTATTTATTTATTCAATAGATTGCCACACCTTGCCCGCATCTATTTATTATCATTTGAATATCATTTTATATAATCGTTTGTGAGAGTATTTTTGGTTGAGTACTCTAAATAAATGATCTGCCATATTTTAGTCTTTTAATAATGACTGTGTTGTTAATTCAACCAATTATATTATTATGAGGAAGAAGTGGGATGTAGGCTAAGAATGAATTATGTGCCCAAAAAGTATACTAACTCGAATGTACAGCTAAATTAATAAAGAGCTCTTAAAACAAAAATTATTTTATTTATCAACAACCAAACCTATTATAATATTACAATCTATTACTAAATTCAAAAGATAACATACAGGTCTACACTATGTGCTCTCATAAATAGGTTACATTGCATTTGTCTTTATAGATTAATTTATTTTATTTATTTATTCTAAATTATTGCAATTTCATAAATATACTGATAATTCAGAGACCTGAAGCTTATATAATGCTATATCATATAAATAAAAGTAACTTTTTGTCTTAATTTAATTTGTGAAATGATTAACAGTCTTCAAGGCTGAAAATCTGTTAATATTGAATTGTACCAAGCATCAATTTCAGATCATAATTGATAAACATATTTTCTGTATTTATGCTCCTTCTTTCTTAGATTCTTCTGCTGTGAGTAACGCACTTTTGATCCCAACTTTTTTCAACTCTTCGACTAGTTCCCCTGACTGATGCATTTGCAACATAATATCACATCCTCCAACAAATTCTCCATTTATAAATACTTGAGGAATTGTTGGCCAGTTAGAATAATCTTTAATACCTGTAAAAAATGATATCATCAAAACCTCTTATCCTAAACAAGAAAAAAGGTCCTTATTGTTATATGAAAGTCATTGTAAATTGCTTTTCACTATGAATTTACTGAACTTTACTATATTGATACAGAAAAAGTTTTGAAGACGAGGACTTCTTGCTCGATACTTATAGAATCTATGACATAGATAATAATTGATGCAAAACTGATTATTAAAAAATCCCTAATAAAATAGAGACATAACTTGTTAATTATTGATAGCCAAATCCTATCAAAATATGCAAAAATCAATAAATCAAAAACCATTGATTCATAAAAGGGAACCTATATTCATTTGCAATATTGTATTATCATGTATTGATATAAAAATGTAAAAATATAACCTTTTACAATCAATGATATGATTAATTATTCATGTAGCGGAATTACATTCTAAACTTGACTAATAGAACTGGTTCCCATTAATTTAACTATGACAAAAAATACTTAAAATTACTTTAATTAATATTTTAATATAAGGCGCATATTATATAACATTTAATAATATATCTTCTACAACTAACCTTGCCTAAGATTTTCGTCAGATAAAACATCATGACTTTCATAGGGAACAGCATGCATTCTCATAATTTGTACAACGGCATTACTAAATCCACATCTGGGAGCATCTGGAACTCCTTTCATAAATACCACAACTTTGTTATTCTTTACTATTTTATCAATTTTCTCGTTCACAGCAGCATCCGCAAGAAGCCGACTTGTTATTTTAAAAGTATTGTTATAAATTGGGTAAATGCTTCTCCTTAATATGGAATTCATGATGAATATTTTTGTAAATATACAGGACACTGAAAAATGATAAAAATTACACTTGATTATGTATGAAAAAGTTAATTTTTTTTAATTATTTCACAATTATTCACACAGTAAATTTACCTCAAATCTCAAATTTTTTTTTAATCTGTCAAATGTCAATTGTCATATTCTGAGTTCTGACAAAAGTGACGGATCCTAAACAGAAGAATCAAAAAACTCGAGAAAAGAAGAAATTAATGTAATGTAATGTGCCTGAGTATCTATCGCACCCAAAAATTTTAAAGAATGATTTAAAAACATTTTGAAATAATTGAGTTTTATTCTTTCACTAAATCATATAGTTTTAAATTTTTTAATCTGTATTATGTTTTATGTTTTATCTGTATTAAAAGCTGTCGCTCTCGCTTGAGCCTTGACGCCTTGTCATTTCACATTTGGTGATTTGATTTGTAAATTGTTTCGCTTTACGATTGTGTGGACCGTTTTCGTGACTGTTATCGTTTATCCTATAGTTAATTTATACAAAATAAAGAAAAATTACGAGTAATGGAAAACGCAGAGGAAGTGTTTCAATTCTTAGAAGAATTCTCCAAACGTAAGCCAAAAATAATACCACAAGAATTGAATGATTATTTGGAGTATGTAGCTCGTACCGGAGACCCCGTATATCAATGGTCTCTAGTTAAAAGTTTATTCAAAGAAAAGTTATTAAATGTAATAACAGATTTTCATGAATCCACACCTAGTGTCGATATTCCACCATGTCCTAACGTGGATCCATTCAACTATGATATTATGAAAAATAGTCTCATTGAACGTCTTGATTCATTCACATCAGCACCTTTTACGGTACAAAGGATATGTGAACTACTTACGTGTCCGCGGAAACAATACAACCGAGTCGATAAGTTTATGAGAGCCATTGAAAAAAATATCTTAGTCGTAAGCACAAGAGAGCCTGGTCCACAGAGACATCAAGAACCGGAAAATGGCGAAGCAATGGAACCCATGGTAAATGGCTCTGACAACAATTCTGAATATAATGTTGATGTTGAAATGGAAGACATATCTTGGAAAGAAAATGCTGAATCTAGGCAGGAGTCAGAACCTCAGCCAAGTTCATCTGACGCTCATATTTCAGTAGACGATTTAGAAGCGAGATTGCAGGCTAAGCAAAATGAATCTAGCACACAAGACAAACAAACAACTGAATATGAATCTGTTACTCCACCAGAACTTAACGTAGTTGAAAATAATGAGGAACCCTTACAAGAAGAGAAATCTGAAGAAATACATAGCCCTCCTTTAAGTGACGAAAAAGAAAACAATACTGTAATAGTAACGGAGAAAAATCAAGAGCAAAAGATTGATGTAGAAATGAATGAAGCATCTACCCCTCCTGGTCCATTAGTCATTCCAGATATCAAGGTAGATGATGCAGAAATGACAGAACAAAAGTTACATGAACAAGCCCAGGCTGCAGATAATATTGAACCAATTAAAACTACCAATGAAGTTGTAGAAGGTAATTCTATAATTGACGAAAAATCAACTGATGAAAGTAGCTCAGATGCTAGCACAAAGGATGAGAATGAACCTAAAAATATATCAGAAGCTTCCTCCTCTAGTGAAGAGAGCTCATCCTCAAGTGATAACGTAGATGGAAACAGTAATTCTCCAAAATCTCAAACTGAAGTTACACCAGAGAAACAGGTTTCACAAGATGATAAGGAAAATAATGACAGTGAAAATGCAACATCTGAAGTTATTGATACACCTGCTGTAACAATTCAGTCTGAGAACTATTCCATAACAGATGTCAATTCAGAAATACCACAAGCACCTACTGATATTGCAAATAAGGAAGAACAAGTTACACCAGAAAGTAGTCAAGAAGACCTTAAGGAAGAAATTAAAAAAGACGTAACTGAAATTGATAATGAAACAAAGACAGAAACTCCATCATCTTAGGCATAATTAATTTATAATGTTACAAATTGAACTGACCTTACTTGAGGTGTCTGAATTATTATCAAGATGTAAGATAAATAAATAAGTTATTTCAAAGTGATGGCCAATGATAAAAGCCCCACTTAATTTTCTTATTCGTAGATAAGCAATATGCACCCTTTTTGTATGTATTTATAAGTTTAAACAACAATTTATGTGACAAAGGGATCTCCATTATTTGTATTCTAGAATGATTGAGATAAGTTATGATGTAATAAATGAATGATTTGTAGACGGTTTGTTTTATTAAAATATATAGCTAATTTATTTATTTATGGCAATTTTTTTATTTATTCCCAATTTAATTTATTTATTCCCAATCCTACAAACATAAAACTTAATTCTAAACTTATCACTATGTCCTTAACTCTAGGAACCTCTTATTCCTAGAGTTAAGGTTATTCTTCTCCTATCATTCCTATCCCTGACACAAAAAATCATATATTGATGCAGAATTGAAGAATGAGTACAGCAGCTAATGTAATGCTATACAATAATAAACTTTCCTACATAATTTCTCCTTCACTCTTATAATAACAAGTATTCTTTTAGTTTTTTGTTCACATGTACCAATTTCATAGCCCCAGAGGCCCTTTTCAAAAATTATTACATGCATACTTGCATCAAATTGTGTAGATACAACCTATACTTAGTGACCTTAATGTATACTATACTCGATTGTGTTTAGCTACACTACACATGAAAATAGCTGATTAGCTGACTTGTGCAAGGAACTTGTATGCAGTGTAACTTTAACTGACATAAATGGGTGTTTTTTCACCAAAGATATGCGTAGCGAGGAATAAATAATTAAAAGAACCAATCATATCGTTTCTCGCCTCGATCAGTACAGCTCTGGTGGTGGCTCAGCCGTGCTAGATTTTTTGCGCATGCAAAACAAGCGAAACATGTACTATGTGAGGTGTGTTTATTACCTAGTTCTATAATTTTGAGCAATAGAAGAAATAGGGTGCTTTTTCACACATAATGTGCGAAGAATGTGTTTGTAGTATCGCCTCAAATTAAATGATTCAACCTTCAAACTAAATGATGCGATATGAGCCTTTGAGAATAAGTCCTATCCTATACTAATATTATAAATGCGTAAGTTTGTGAGGATGTGTGTGTTTGTTACTCTTTCAAGCAAATACTACTGAACCGATTACAATGAAATTTAGCACACATATAGAGGGTAACGTGGATAAACACATAGGATAGGTTTTATACCGGAAATCCCACGGGAACGGGAACTATGCGAGTTTTCTTTGAAAACGCGGGCGGAAATCTAGTACGTAGTTGTATAAAAGGGAAAGGTTTACTTATTAAAAAAGAAACAAGTAACAACAATAAAATTTTATTTTCAATAAACAATATCTCAAATACTTCATAAGATATATATTTGTATCAAAATTAATAAAAATATAACTTCCTACTTATGTTACCTAATAAAACTATTCACTTACAACTAGGTATTTAACTAAAATATATCAAAGCACCGCGGTCTTTATTAAAAATCGATTCACAAATTTACTTATGACCTTTTACCTTATAGTAAAAATTTGTGTTGATTGAAGGCTCTTCGTAATAATGGAATTTATTCTGTAGTTTAACATTATAGAAATTTAAATTTAAGTATTATTTTATAACGTTAGTAAATGTTCTGGATATTAACTTATTTTTTATCAGAGTAGCCTTTATGATTTAGTCTTGTATAATGTATACCATATTATAAATTTATTTTTTGACCGCTTTCAATTTGGGATAACTACATCTATGAAACTCACATACATCAGACCATACCACAATAAAATATACAATAATCTGTTTAATTAGTCGCCTCTTTTACAAGTTGATCAGAAAACATCTCGAAATAATTTACAAATGGTTTTCATTACATTCACGCGGTATGCTAACATCATACACTATGTTGTAATTAAGTACAAACAAAGCAAATTTATCTATTACATCTATTTTTTTCTTCCTAAAACTTTCAGTTCATTTCGCATGATTTTACCGGCTGCGTTTCGCGGTATTGCGTCTAGAAACGCGACGCCGCCCTCTAAGTGTTTGTATTTGGTCAGTTTATTAGCGACTATGTCGTAAACTTGTTTCTCTGTGAGTTTATGGTTCGGTTTCAGAACGACGAACGCTTTGGGCACTTCTCCCGCCAACGCGTCGGGCATGCCGACTACAGCGACATCTGCCACTTCTGGTTGTTCCATTATGATACTCTCGATTTCAGTTGGTGATACCTAGAAAAATAAAATATTACTTTTTATTACTTTTAAATTAGGGGAATTATATTGCTGAGACAATTTCGTAAAAGTACCAATTTGTCTCAATTATTTCATTTATCCATGCAACACACAAAATGTGTGTGTAAATAACTAATAAATACTTTTATTAAAAACAGTAGGTACATTTTTATCAAAGATGTATGTGAAACTTAAGGTAAAAATATTATGTAACAGAATATTAACTATTAACCTGGTTTCCTTTAACTTTGATGAGCTCCTTAGTCCTATCGACGATAAAGAAATAATGATCCTTGTCGTAGAAAGCAACATCACCAGTATGGAGCCACCCGTCGCTGTCCACTGTTTCTTTTGTGGCTTTCTCGTTGTTCCAGTAACCTTTCATTACCTGCAATGGAAAATAATTTTTGATTTATTTAGAAATAAAGTTGTTTACAGCGGATTTAAAAAAAAAGTATTTTTTTCTGTGATGGCAATTTAAATTTAAATGTAACTAAACGAGTAAAATTTTAAAATAATTTATTTAGTTTTTTTTACACATAAAATACTTTAAATTGTAACTACTTATCTAGTTATTTGAAAAAAATCTAGTTTAAAAACATTATTTAGAAGATGTTTACCATTTTTAATCCATCAGGCCCCGGAATCACAGACACAATAGAAAATCTATTGTATCGCGGCCGGATCTGGCCGTTCGGGGCTCAATGGGTTAAGAACCTAGTTGTATTTTCTTAATTTACTAGAACTATTATATATTTTTACGTGAAAATTTTCGTAAATAATATCAAAAAAACCTCACCTGCGGTCCCTTCAACCACAACTCCCCAGACTCATGTGGCCCCAGGGCCTCACCCGTAGCAAGAGACACGATCCGCGCCTGTGTGGACGGCACGAGTTGGCCCACGGAACCGATCTTATCGTACGGGTATATGTATGGGGTTAATAGCGTTACGGGGGAACTTTCTGTCATACCGTAACCTGGAAATCGAAAAAAAATGTACGTATTATAATAAATAAATATAAATAAATAAATATTATGGGACATTATTACACAAATCGACCTAGTCCCACAGTAAGCTCAATTATTAAGGCTTGTGTTGTGGGTACTAGGCGACGATAAATATAATACATATTTAATAAATACATATATAGATAATAACACCCGGACCCAAGAACAAATAATTGAGTTCATCACACCAATATTTGCCCTGACCGGGGATCGAATCCGGGACCGTCGGCTCAGTAGGCAGTTACTTTACCACTGCGCCAACCGCGTCGTCAATAATAATATGTATAATCGTGATTATGAGCTACATTTTTTAAAATGCATACTTAACTACATACTCAAATTGAAAATGTAAGAGAAGATTAAATTGAACTTTTGAATGCATTTTATAAATCATCGAATATGAAAAAAATATTGAATATTGTGTTTTATAGGTAGAAATACTAAATATTACTAGCTGCCTCAGCAGACGCTGTTCTGCCCTATTGACCCTTTACCGTGTATTCAGTCCACAATAACCTTCCTTGGACTTTACTATAAATATAATAAAATAGCCAAATTAGTCCAGCCGTTAGTGTCTTACGCTAATAAGACTACAAACAGAAAAATACAATACCTTGCAACAACTTAATCTGTTCCTTAGTCTTTTCGCATTTAAGTAGAAATTTCTCTAGCATGCTGTCCGTAGTTGGAGCAGCTCCTACCATTATGGTTTCTATGGATTGCAAATATTCCTTTTTCACAGCTGGATGTGTTGCCAGAAAGGCTAAAAGTGATGGCACTACGAATAACGTCGTTGGTTTATATTCTACTAAACACTTGATATAGTCATCTGGTGTGAATCTGAAAGAAAAAACATTTATTATATATCGTAATACCTACTAATTTTTATTCATATTTAGTCAGTATTATTGTCATGGAAACGATTTATTTTAAGATTGTTAGATTTAGCTTTTTATTAGTGGAAGAATATTATAGAATAAACTACGCATTTCTCTTCTCATCATTTAACGTGTCTTTACGCTGTAATACAAATTCGCTAAGATGTGATTGAAATATGAACAAATAGAACTCAAAGATCGACATCCGTGCATTGAAGTTTTTTTTGTAATCAATTTTGTGAACTGCACTTAGTTCATTTTATCGTAATAAATTACAGAAATACTGAAAAAAACATATAATAAACATACATACTACGTATTAGTTCAATAAAGATAACGTTTTATTAAACCATTTTACAAAAATAGGATTCATATTGCACGCCTCATAAGCGAAGCGTTGAGGTGGGTAGGTACTACTCTCACTTCGCGCAAAACATCTGATTTTTCAAACTTAAAATGTCTTTATGTATCATACATTGCACTTGTAAGATAATACATACACACACATATTAAGAAAAAACACTATTTTTAACATTCATGATATTTTTGATGTCATTTTTGTTATTTAAACTAGTTAAAAAACAGTTTAAAAAAGTTCTGTCTTGGACGTCCGTGTGTCTGTATGTGCGGAGGATTTTCTTGTTAACACGATAGCGACCGAAATACTTTACTAATCGAGTCTTTTTTTTTCTCTTACGCTTGAGTATGCTCAGGAATAGAACCCTTTCATTTTTCAGGGTCTGATTCGATGTGGTTTAATTGTTATTAAATAAACAAAAATAATAATTAATAAATAATTATTAAAAAAAAATTATGAGGCGTGCACTTTTGGATTTTCCAAATTATATCATTTTATTGTAATTTCATGTAACAATAAATAAAATTTAATACCTATTTGGTAATATCGGAAACTATTTCAGTTATATCTACATAAATGCAACGAAGGTTTGCATATTTAGCAATGCGATAAATATAAATTTATAAAGATAAGAAAAAATTCGATCACGAGGCGGGATTCGAACCCGCGTCCTTGTCGCCAATCCGGGGTGGACGCTTGACCAAAAGCTTGCTTCTTTTATATTTACAAGGTGGGCCAAAAGAAGTCATCCGATGTTGTTTGGCTCTCATTTTTTTTCTAAATGAAAAACTTTGATTCTGTTTTTTGATTATGTTTATTTGAACCTTTAAAATTTTATTGGTTAAGTCGAGAAGATGATATCGGCCAAATGGGCGCCGTCACAATTGATTGCCATACGGGCTCGTTTTATGGCATTTCTCATCACTTCAGCGAGAACTTCGGGCGACAAATTCTCGCACTCGTGTCTAATGTTGTCCTTGAGGGCTTCCAAGGTCTCAGCCTTGTTCATGTAAACATGGGACTACAAAAAAACCCCACAAAAAAGTCTGGAACGGTTAAATCGGGCGATCTTTCGGGCCAGTGCAAATCGCTAAAACGAGAGATGAGGCGACTCGGGAAAGCCGCCCTCAGAATATCGGTTGTGGCTCGCGCAGTGTGTGCCGTTGCTCCGTCCTGTTGGAACCACATATTCTCCAGTCCTAATTCGTCCAATTGCGGCAAAAAAAAACTCAGTCAACATGGCCCTATGGCGTGCACCGTGCCCGTAGCATTTTTCCGGCAACAGCGGCGATATTCTCGGCAGAACGGGCGCTCCGGGGCCGGACACTCTTGGCAACGTCTCGTGTGGTCGCATACTCTTCAAGGTTGGTGGCCAAACGGCGCAGTGTTTGCGCAGTCAGTGTAGGACGGCCGGGGAATCGGCGACGAATTGTTACGCAAAAAAGTTGACACGATTATTCCGCGTTATTGGGTACTGTATCGCTAAGGTATCGCTCCATGGCTTGTTCACTTGTATTCTACATCTGTCCAGTACACAAATGTCAAAACAGATTTGACATTGGCGGCCATTTGCAAAAATGAGAGCATCTTCCAATAGGGTGATTTCTTTTGGCCCACCTTGTATAAAGCACTAGTGCTGTGCTCCGCGATTTCACCCGCATTGTTCCGCTCCTGTTGGTCTTAGCGTGATGATATATAGCCTATAGCCTTCCTCGATGCATGGGCTACCTAACACCGAAATAATTTTTCAAATCGGACCAGTAGTTCCTGAGATTAGCGTGTTCAAACAAACAAACTCTTCAGCTTTATAATATTAGTACCTATAGATTTGACATATTGAGAATGCCATAAACCAAAAAATATCAAATTCATTGCAATAAATTGCTATAATAGTTTTTATTTACTTACTTAGGTATAGATACAATGTGGTATCCTAGGACTAGGTTATAGTTCAAAATACCGTTAAAACCATAGATATGGAAGAACGGCGGAACTGTTAAGATACAATCTCCTTTACCTGAAAATATGAGTTATGTATTAATTGAATAATTAACATTTTTACAATTATTATATTCTTTATAAGTAAAATAAAAATGTATTACCTTTCTCCCCATCATACTTCATGAACTTAGCGACTTGTACTTGCTTCAAGTTGCTAACCAGATTCTTATGTGTGAGCATCACACCCTTTGGCAGGCCAGTAGTTCCACTAGAATATGGTATTAAACATACATCATCTGCATTCACCGTTGGAAGATCTGCTTCGTGATCCGCCATTAATAGAGAACGGAGACCATATACATCTGAAAAAAAAATTGGTTGTCTGTAAAGTCGGTTTACTGACGATAGTTGAACGTGACAACGTCCGATTGTGCCTCTTTGTCGCTCGTTCCGCGCTCTCGCTTGCACTTCAAGCCTTACATGGAACGCCTCAGAGCGAGGTAACGCCGCATGAGTCATGTTTTTTCGTGCGTGCAGCCGGCTCTATCGAATTATAAGACGTTGTCACGTCAAAAATCATTTTAATAATTAATAGTGGGTGTTTAAATAGTCTGAATAAACTAGGGGTATTTCATAAGTAGACTTATTGCTCATACTCTTTGGTTCTTTTATTCTCGATGATCAGCGAGGTCAGTTTAAAATAGTATACAACCATAAATCATAACTATCGTATGAAATATTTCCCCACTTAAAAAATATAATATAAGGAAAGCATAGCATAAAACATGTTAATTACGAAGTATAAAAATATGAATTCTATTAGCCAAAGTACTTTTAGTCCTTACCTTTAGTTTTATCATCCTCCCCACCCACCCAGATGGTGCCTTTGTAATCTTTGAGAGACTTGCTAACTTCTAGCGCGACAGGCATAAACATTTCTATCGTAGCAATCGCCTTTACATTGCAATCCATGAATTGGCGACGAACTTCATCTGTATTAAAAAATAATAATTAAAATAGAAAGTTAGAATAAAACATTTATAAGATTGTGTCTAGTATAGCGATAGATTACCATCAAATTACCATGCACGTTTTCGGTTTAGAATTTTCACGTTAATTTAAAAATGTAAGTAAACATAAAAAACAAGAAACAAATGAAATGAACAGTTTTTTTTTTCTAGTCCAATTGTCTATTTTTACACAAATACTTTTATTTTAATAGATAAGTAATAGACAATTATTTATCAGTTGGATAAGCATAATTGTAATCCGGAGGCATTCGCCCACGCGGCTCTCTCTAATGATAGTGTCTCCATTAGGTACACGTAACTTTACAATATTATGAACGGCTACCTAATCTTTAAAGAGTACTATTTTATAGAAGACAATGTTGTACTATTTCCATAAAGTATGGTAATATCGAAGTCTAAATATGTGATAGACATTTCAATTTGTAAGGAAGGAAGCTGTTCTTATTATATCGGTTTATCTAGATCTTATTTAAACAATTCTATATTTAGAAGTACCTATTCAACTAGAATCTAGATACATATTTCTTGTTTGTATAATAAATAAGTATCTCATTTTAGAGCAAGTTATGTGCAATTATAAGATTTAAGTAAGTATTGTTTTTCCCATAAACCATTATTAAAAACGTTAAACTTAAACATGCGTATACCATAATTGTTCAGTGTACACAAATTAATTGTGTGGAACCTACCTTTACTATATAAAATGACCTTTGAACATGTCGTCGGATCAACGAGCTCACATTGTTATTTATGTTTAAAGAAATAATTATATAAAATTACCCACTCCGTGTTACCTACAATCCGGTCTGTGTGTTCGTACTTTGTCCCCACAATCAGTATCGTCTCTACCCATATAACTACATATACACTTAAATATTCAATAAAATTTTGCAAATTGTAATGTAAAAATGTAATTAAATTTACACCCAAGTGCTATTAGATAATTCGAACACTAGGCACTAACTCGCACTAGTTTACGTTTTCGTTCAAACCTTACAATCTCGTACAAGCTTTTTATTTCTACTCACCAGGTGTGTACAATGGGTTAGCAAAAGTAACCACCAAGCCGGCTCTCATAGCACCATGTATAAGTACCACAAACTCCGGTATGTTGGGTAGGATGAGACCGATTCGTTCTCCAGACGCCATCTTCAAATGGCCGGCGAGAGCATTCGCACATCGCTCTATCATCAGCCTCATCATCCCATATTCGTAAGAGCGGCCTGATGCACCGCAAGTCTGAAGAAAGAATAGATTTTTACTTTGAAATATTTTTTTTTTTTCATATAAAAGTCGTTATTATAAAAACTAAAAAGTGAACCCCTTTTACGTATATGGTGACTGGTAACATAATTTATCTTTTGTGGTTTGCATTCTAATTATATTATTTCCTTCAGCCATATTTAGCACAAAAAAATAAACATCATGACAGATTAATAATTTAATAATATACGAGTATATTATGGAGTTAGCAAGATTTATCATTTATGGTGGTGGTAGTAAGTATAAATGTGTGGTGGCATTGAAGATAAAATTGATTGATTAATTAGCCATATACGTTTAAATGTTGCGCATAAATTGCACGGTTTTAAATATAAATGGTTTATAAACTGCCTGTTACTTAGGTGCATACCCTAAATATTTTTCATTTGTAGCAACTTTACGCGGGCTATCTCAATGAAAATGTAACTCCTACACATGGACGTATAAAAAAAGACGGACGCCGTATTACGAACAAACAACGTGAAGCCACCATAGTAAGCTAGCGATCGCGTAAAGACAATAAACACGCACACACTCTCACCATAGTAAGCTAGTCGGCCGCCATTACGTCGTGAACTACCGACTGATTAACTGCGTCACTGTTTCACAAAAAATATTTAAAATGCCGTCTTGCGTGGTTAAATGGTGTCGCAACAGTACAATTTTAAATAACAAAACACAAGGGATTACATTCCACAGGGAAGCAAGTTATTTCTTTTATGTTTTAATGACAAAATTATTACGGCAAAATTTATAGAAAAAAATACAGCCGCCATTGTCATCAACACAGCTGTTGCCATGGCAACATGGCACACACGCATGGATGTTTCGCCGCCATTACTAGGCTTCACTCAATATTTAGGCGATATACCGTCCGTCTTTTTTTATACGTCCATGCTCCTACAGCTATTTAAATAGTCCCGTGCGTAGTAATAAAAGGTGTAAATATTTACAATATGAATAGCAAGCATTTAAAGATAATATACCTAATATTTTTCTTAAAGATTATAATATTAGGAACCTATGTAGTTCTAGGTACAGATTTAACCAAAAAGTAAACTAGACACAAATTTTTGGGACTCAATTATGGAGTTTAAATTATTTCCTAAAGTTCATTAATCATTCCTAAGGTATCCATTTATGAAAGTCGTCTGTATGACATTAGCCTTAAATGTAGTTTGTTATAAAAAATAGTTGTGATCAAAGTCCAAGCTTGAGCAAGTCTAGACACAAATAATACTAGAACCAGTTAGCTCAATCTTGGTATGAACTACATTTTAGGTTTCAACTATTTCACGATCATTCATATATACCTAGGTACTTCGTTTGACTAGTATTAACGCCTAGTTACCTAACTGTAGAGATAATGAATGATAACAAAATTATTATACCAGGACTAGGTAAGTATTTGTATTGCGCCTTAACACACGTGCACAGTTTATTGTCAAGAACTTGCGTAACTTATCAATGATCACGAATTTACTATTAAAAATTTAATATGGCACTGTTTAGTTTAATCTACGCGATTATAGATCTAATTTAAATTGGTATGAGATATCTTTCTGAATTAACTTTTTTGGCAAAGGTTTTCGTTGCTGCCTGGTCGTAGCTGAAGTCTGAGAATGCATTTACCTATTTACTAAGTTTTTTTAAATATAGTTTGAGTTAAGTTGAAGCGAAACTAAATCTCAAAATATATTTGTTAGAGACTTGATGTACGCATTGACTGCACTGCACTGGTAGGACTAAGGACACCTTATATTTTTTTTATTTTCTAATGATTATCCAGACTTGTTTGTATATTAAACATCCATAAATCATATTTTATTTATAATATTTACTCGTGTAGAAATGACCGGTATTAACGTAAACATACTTTACCTACTCATCAGTCATCATCAATTAAGAATCGGTCATATTTAATTTTTTATTAATTACAAAACATGTGATTTTGAAATTTTCCCATAATTTTAAATTCGTTTATAGAAAAATGGATTAATTTTTATCATTTTAATAACGTTACATTCACAGCCCACAGGTTACAGTTTTCGGATCTTTGATTCGAAGTTCATCAATTTAAAAATATTAATTATCTATATTTTACGACATATAAATAAACAACCGCAAGCACGCACGTATTTCGAACTCGCAAGACTTTTGGCACATGAAATCGATGAAGACGGCACCATTGAAGTTTATTTATAAACAAGTTTCAAAGATCAAAGTTTACCCTTTCTTTTAAATCGTCAATATTCACTTTCTTAAACTAATGTTGGCATGGGTGCATTATTGTAATGAAATAATCGTCATTCACTCGTTTTGTTTTAGACTCAAAGTTCAATGTTAAGTATTTTTAATTCAGAAGATTCCCTACACAACACGCGCGTTGTAATAGACATGGTATTTTGAACTTTGTACTGTCAGCAACTAATGGCACAAAACAATAAACTAGGCAGGTAATTAGAGATTTTATCATGATTTTATATTTCAGCATTTCATTAGAATCTATGATTTTTACTGTTTTTTTTTAACATCAATTTGCTCAATTAAGTTTGCAATTTTTACACTTCAAAATTAAATATACCTATTAGATAAATAGAGACCTATACTTACCTAAATTGATAATACTTAAATTTTAAATGGAAACAATGGCATAATAAACAATAAAAAATATAAAAATAATTATTAGTTACCGTTAGCATAGTTACATAGTTAAATCACGCGAACGAAATAATTTTTACTCACCACGCAAGGCATATCCGGCCATAGTTCAAAATCCCTAAAAACGAATTCCGGCAAGGTTTCGTTACCCACTTCAATATCTCCATACAGAGAAGTTAGAACATTATTTTTCAATGCAGGTGCAGTCTGTGTAGCCAAACACCTTGATAAATTTTTCACTACATTATTGGTTTTAATATGGCAACTATCATTTTGGGCTGTTAAATTTTTAAGGATTTGGCGCGCAATTTTCCCGCGCAAAATTTTCAAAGAAGACATTTCGCGGTGTATGTTTACCCGCGAAGGAACAACGCGTGAATGTTGCTGGCTATAATGTTGGCGCGTGAGTCGGCCTACGACGACAGCTGACGTCTGCCTCTCACAGGGCAAGGTCCACTTTACTATTTTATTACTATTTAAATAAATGCATCATGTAGTGCCGACTGTTATTGTTTTCATTTTGTCCTCTGATAACAGGTGTATGAGACATCTTCTTATCTTATATCTTATCAACATACAAAAATATCTTACATAGAATTATGAATTAAATACCTACGTTATAAACCCATTTAAATTAATTACATATAAAAGAGAGAATGGGTACATAATATCAACACTGTAATTCCTGTCCCTATACGAAAATGGAGACATCGAATTACATTGGGACTTAGAACACACACACAAATCTGATACTACTTGTGTATATTACATTTGTATCATTTTATACCACCCTACAATCTACATATTTTTCAAACTCATTCTTAGGTATTTTAATTATAATTAAATATATTTTTTTAATTTAATTATAATTAATTTTAAAGCACAATATAGTGCTATATAAATTTTATTGCATTTAAAAGAACAAATCGTAATATAAAATAAGTAGTCATGCAATAACTAGGGCTAGTAATAATCAATCATTTTAAGGTCATCCAACAGCTTTATCATCTAATCATCATAATTGCTCGTTTATTGTTATCTAAGCGTATTAATTTAATTAATATAACACTTAATGAATGAGTCTTATTAGTAAATAAGGCTATGTTATAAGACTTACCTAAGTATCGAAGCCGCAAGTTGATTGCAATCTGAAAATATACAAAAATATTAAGATGTGTTAGGTAGGTATATATAATATATATTGAAATACAAAATATTTACTAACCTCCTTTTCCCTTGTTTAACGAGGGAAGATACAGTTTTCGGATCTTTGATTACTTATTTTTATTAAATAACAACTACCTACCTAAAAATAATGTACATAAAGTTATGCTTAAATAATATAAAAATGATTGAAAAATAACAATAGCTTTTTATTTCATCCAATTAATTTATATTTTATTCCATTACCCGTTATATCTACACTATAAAATAAATTTGTACATAATTCTTTAAAATTTTACATACACAAAATGTCACTTGCCCACCCATATCACAAGATAAATTAACAACAAAAAAAAGCATATAAAACCTTTGTTCCAAAGTTCAACGCATAATTTATTAGTGCATCCAATACGATCATTGCTTCATTAAGACAGTTTACTCAGTCAATGCTAAACGACGTATTCGAATGCACTTTGTCATTTGAAATAACATAACAAAATATAGAACTAAAACAATACCTATACTTTTAATTTATACTCATCACCAAAATTGTCAACAGCGAAAAATCATAGATATATATATGTATTATTCTATAGCTCCTTGATGTTACTATAAATAAATAATATAAATTTCTTTTACCTCAAAATAAAGCAAACTTTAATTCAATCCGATCACCTGTGCTATAAAGTTGCTAAATAAATAAGGTATTAAATCATTTTATACAAAAATGTGAATATATGGCAGTGATGTGATCCTTAGACACTTCATATGAACAAGGAACAGAAATAAATATCATATTGTACTTGTTAAGCAAATAAATTTTATCTTACATTTTTTACAAGATAATTGTATATACAGTATATAATATTTATATTTATTTTTAAGAACGATATATGTATAACAAATAATAGGTATTTCTTTAAAAAATCAACAGAGAATCATTGACTATTAAGCATCAACAACTAATTTTAAACTACGCAATATAATAATATAGCATCATATCTTATTGTGACTTTAGAAAAATACTTTACATATTTTGATATTATAATCTTTTGTAACTTAGCAATAGCTATATTTTAAAGGCATTAAACAAATTGCTTCATCGATAACAAATAAGGCTTAACGATACAATTTTGAAGATGAACTATAGATTAAATATCAGGAAGACAATTTTTTCATATCCACATCCACAAAATTAAAAATTACATTCCAAAAATAATTAAAAAATTTTTTTCACAAAATAAAAAAATTAAGAATCTTGCTGCTATAGTTCACTTTCAAAACCCCATAATTCTTCCGTGATGCATCATTTCACATTTAATTTATCCTTTTCTGACTTCGGTTGCGCGAAAGCTTGGTGCGTGATAAGTTCTCTAAAATAACCGTTCGGTTTCTCAATTAATTCCTTATAAGGACCCTTTTCGATAATCACACCATTACCAATTACCGCGACTTCGTCCGCCGATTGTATCGTACTTAGTCTATGCGCTATTGTCAAAACCGTTCGCTCTCTACTAATTTCCTTTAACGCTTTGTCTACTAAATATTCTGAATATGCATCTAGGGCTGAGGTAGCTTCGTCGAGTATGAGGATTTTTGGATTCTGAAAAGAAAAAAAATATAAAAAACAATTCGTTTTTTTTTTAAACTAAGTTCAATCGCTATTGCAATGGCATACGATATGAATTCGGGATACTAGAATAAATAATAATAATATGACGAGTTAATATTAAATATCTTATTTTTATCAAATGAGACATATTTGTGTTTATGATTTATTAGAACAAATTGAAAACCAACGTTAGTTATCTTGTACTAAATCCTTGACCCTCTTCACGTGAACTAAAAAATGTCTGACGTTGATAACGTAAATACTTTAGCGTAAGTTTTTACGGGCTATTGTTTTCAATCAGAGTATTCAAATGATATAGGAGAATAAAATAATCTACAGCTATATTAGTGTAATGAATGATTATATTTGTATTTGTTATATGGGTAGATTTTTATAACTTCCTATTGCACGCCTCATAAGCGAAGCGTTGAGGTGGGTACTACTGTCACTTCGCGCAAAACATCTGATTTTTCAAACTTAAAATGTCTTTATGTATCATACATTGCACTTGTAAGATAATACATACACACACATATTAAGAAAAAACACTATTTTTAACGTTCATGATATTTTTGATGTCACTTTTGTTATTTAAACTAGTTAAAAAACAGTCTAAAAAAGTTCTGTCTTGGACGTCCGTGTGTCTGTATGTGCGGATCCTTTTTCTTGTTAACACGATAGCGACCGAAATACTTTACTAATCGAGTCTTTTTTTTTCTCTTACGCTTGAGTATGCTCAGGAATAGAACCCTTTCATTTTTCAGGGTCTGATTCGATGTGGTTTAATTGTTATTAAATAAACAAAAATAATAATTAATAAATATTTATTAAAAAAAAAATTATGAGGCGTGCACTTTTGGATTTTCCAAATTATTTATATTTACAGACCGGTTGGACTGATATTTCGTATGTAGAATTTCCCTACGAAGCGTACACCCCCGACTGCGTCCGGACTCCGGATCGACCAGAGATTAAAACAAAAACATACAGCCTACATATCTCAGTAATATATTTCGCTCTCTACTAGTAAATCCACTACCAAATTCTATCACGTAAAAATTTAAATTATAACCAAACAAACTAGGCAAACACAAAAACAAATTTCTCTTCTTGCAACACTAAGTAGAAGCTCATATATTATGTATAACATGTGGTCTGGCGACACTAACTTCGTAAAAATAAAACTGAAAAAAATATCACCCATCCAACTTGTGACCGTGCCAACCGTTGCTTAACTTCGTTTTTTTTTATCACTTGCCGCTCCCACCCACAGCTACTGGGGCTAGCTCTGCAGCTGTGCCCACGTACAGTTCGATTAAAACTTAATGGCGGTTCGGAAGTTACATGCGAATGCACGTGCGCGCAAGTACCTGTCTGTACCTTGGCATCCCGTTGATATAAATAAATAAATAAACGTTTACTGTCAACATAACACAAATACACCAGAGCATGAGATTTTACACAATATAAACATTTAGCAACACACATAATATAATACACACATTAAATTATTTATCATCAATAAGTAATGATCATCAAAATATGTATTCATATAATGTGGGAAGGTACTGGGCATTTTCACGTTGACAAACGGGACCAGCTCAGTATTCGGCACGAATGATAACAAAACCATGGTTACCTATCTTAATCTCGAATTTTAATATTCCGAATATCATAATCCAGAAAACGTTTGGACATTTTTTCATAACCCCGAATTTTAAAATTTCGAAGTTTTGTTTGCCATATAATCGCAACTCCGAATTTCATTTGCCCATTTCTTTATTTGTACGACGTTTTACAATCCAGACGAATGAGTTCCAGACATACGAAATCTAAATGCACGAAATCCAGATGACCGTAATCCATATGCACGAAAGCCAGATTTTTAAAACACAAATTTTTGAAATACAGTTAATTGATATCCAGACAAACAATGTCCAGATTTTTGAAATTCAAATAAACGATATCCAGCAAAACGTAATCCTTCCAGGGGGACGCAGCACGAACCTAACCTAACCTACTGAGTCGAATTTGACACTTAAATCTTTCTGTAATGGGCAAGTAAAACAATAGTGAGTGGGTTCTGGCACTCGCCGGCCGCTGCCGCGCCACGCTCGCTTCGCTCGCTCGGCTCGTGCATGGGGGGTCACAGTTCAAAACTAACCTAACCTACTGAGTCGAATTTGACACTTAAACCTTTCTGCAATGGGCAAGTAAAACAATAGCGAGTCGGTTCTGGCACTCGCCGGCCGCTGCCGCGGCACGCTCGCTTCACTCGCTCGGCTCGTGCATGGGGGGTCACAGTTCAAAACTAACCTAACCTACTGAGTCGAATTTGATACTTAAACCTTTCTGTAATAGGCAAGTAAAACAATAGCGAGTCAGTTCTAGCGTGGGGGTCGTAGTTCAAACCTAACCTACTGAGTCGACTTTGACACTAAAACCGGTCTGTAATGGACAAGTAAAACAATAAATTTACTTACTGACAATGTTTATTTTCAGTCGATAGTAAAGGTATTATCACGATTGTATGGAAATCAAATAAAAAGATTATGAAAATCTGGCAATAGTTTATCTGTTATACGATTATATGGGAACCAAATAAAAAGATTATGAAAATTTGGCAATAGTTTATTTGGAAAATGGTACGATGGGAAACAAAAAAAAAGTATTCTGAGAATCTGGTATATTGAGATCTGTATAATGAGAATACGGGAAACAAAAAAATACTTTTTAAAAATCTGGTTTTGGTGCATCTGGAAATAGATTCATCTGGGAAATTAAAAAAGGAATTTTAAAAATTTGTCATTCATTACATCTGTCTTTTAAAAGTTCTAACAACCGTTTTCGGGGTTTTAAGATTCGGGTAATAGAAATTCGAGTTTTCAATAGGTTACCCAAAACCATAATTGAATTGAAATATTAATAGAATTAATGATATCTAAAATTGTTTTCTGCGCATCAGATCGTTCGATGTTCCGAGCCGCCATTAAGTTTGAATCGTACTGTAGCACACACTCGCTAACCTTAACGATGGCCCTTGCGATGGCGACGCGCTGCTTCTGCCCGCCGCTGAGCTCCGAGCCGCCCGCGCCCACTTGCCGCTCCCACCCCGCGCTGCTCAGGCTGGCCAGCTCTTGGAGCTGTGCTGCTCGGGCCGCTACGAGCCATGCTGGTTCCTAAGGGAATTAATTGAGAAATTAAAACATTTCTTTTAACACAAAAAATTGGTTGTCTGTAAAGTCGGTTTACTGACGATAGTTCTTCTCTCGCTTGCACTTCAAGCCTTACATGGAACGCCTCAGAGCGAGGTAACGCCGCATGAGTCATGTTTTTTCGTGCGTGCAGCCGGCTCTATCGAATTATAAGACGTTGTCACGTCAAAAAAAACATTACCACCTATAGTTGAGCCAATTTAATAGGCAACATTTGACGTCTATCAATTTTATCTTCGAAGAGAGGTAACCTGCTTAAAAACATCGATTAAAGTGAATTAATCGATACGGATTTGAAACATTTGTAAATCGAATTTATTAATTTATGATGATTTTTGTTCACAAGTAATCAATGCATTCGATTCTAGATGTCAGATCTCGATTTTTAGAGTAACATCTCTGGTATTTAAAAAGAAAAAAGGTTTATTGACACAAAATTGTAGCGACGTCAGTTCTTCAATTCAGAAATTGTTTATTATGTTTAGAATGGTTCATCAGTAAAAAGAAATCTTAAAATTACTTGTATCGGTCATTATTATTATAAATATGTAATCGTTATTGAAAAAAGTTAAGCAAATGTGCAGATCTAACAGAAAGAAATATCATGTTATTCTATGTTGTCGTTACTAAGTTACGTTGTTGAATTTTGTTGAACTGTCAAATGTTGCCAATTAAAATGGCTCTACTATAAAGCTGGGTATCGACTTCGCGCTCCTGGCGCGCGCGCCATGAATGACCGCGCCGAGAGTGCGTTCCGCGGAGCGCGTTCCAAATAATTGAAGTATATCAACTAAGCGCGCCTGGCGCGCGTGGCAACTGTTCCAGTGTTTGACCGTTCATCATGGAAGCTAGTCGTGTACGAGCAGCAGCAGCATTTTTGTCTGTAACTCCGGCACAGGGACTCCCATTTCACTACTGATTTCTCGCTAACCAATAAATCATTTAGAGAAGATCTCTAAGCGATTTATTATGATACGAAGAAATTTTACTGTTCCACAAAACTTCTTTCGTACCATATAAAAATAAAAATAAATAAAGCTTTTATTAATTCCTTTACTTATATCTAATTACAAATTTTGTTGTTAGTGTGGTTAGTGTTAACATTATTCTTATTTCTCTATAACAATTCTATTTTTTAAATATTAAATTAAGTGTTAGTTAATTAGTCTTTCTAATTGTAATAGTATGTAATTAAATATAATAAGGACCGCTTTTTGCGGTAAAAGCCTCCTCCAATTTCTTCCATTCATCCCTGTTCTTAGCTAATCTAGTCCAAAGGGCACCTGCATGATTTTTGATATCATCACTCCATCGTGTGATTGGTCTTCCCCTCTTACGCTTTTTATAAAAAGGTGTCCAATTTATTACCGAATGTGACCATCTGTCATCTCTCAATCTGCACAGGTGACCTGCCCATTTCCACTTCAATTTACATACATATCTTACTGCATCTTGAGCTTTCGTTCTTTTTCTTATATCACTATTTCGTATTCTATCCTTAAGTTTAATATTCAAAAAGCTTCGTTCCATGCCTCGTTGGCAGATTCTAATTCTGTTTAAATGCTTTTTTGCAAGGGGCCATGTTTGACATGCATACGTTAGGCAAGGTGTAAGACATATGTCCATGGCTTTAGCTTTTAGTGGAATTGGTATTTGTCCTTTGAAAATCTCTTTCATAGCCCAATATTTATTCCATGTTTGCTTGACTCTTCTTTCTATTTCTTTTTCGTTGCATAGCTTAAATGAGATAAGATGTCCGAGGTAAATGTAGTCTTCAACATATTCTATAGGAGTTTCATTTATTGTGACTTGTAACTGGTGGCTGTTTGTTATAATCTTAGTTTTTTCCTGATTTATATTTAAACCTGCTTTTTTGCTATATTTATTTAGCGATTCTATCATTGTTTGCAATTCTCTTACATTTTCTGACAACAGAACTATATCGTCTGCAAATCTCAGGTGCGATAAATATCGTCCATTGATTTTGAGACCATATGACTCCCAATTTAGCTGGCTGAAGATATATTCCAGTACAGATATAAACAGTTTTGCTGAAAGTGGATCCCCTTGTTTAACACCACGGTTAATCTTGAATGTTGGTCCTTGTATATCTAATTTTACTCTAGCATAGCTGTTTTCATATATTGTTTTTATAATTGATATGTATGTGTCGTTGACACCTTGAGCTTTTAATGCTTTCCATATAGTACTATGTAAAATAGAGTCAAATGCTTTTGCATAGTCAATAAAGCATATATATAAGGGCTGATTGAATTCTTTATATTTTTCTATTAACTGTTTTACTGTATGTATATGGTCAATTGTAGACATTCCTTTCATAAAGCCCGCTTGTTCAATGGGTTGTTTGTCATCTAAGATATATGTTAGTCTTCTTAGCAGAGTTGAGGTAAATACTTTATATATGCATGGAATTAAACTAATCGGTCTGTAGTTACTTATAAATTTAGGGTCTCCTTTTTTGTATAATAATATTATATCTGAGCATAGCCATTGTTTTGGAAATTCTATTCTCTGTAGAACGAGGTTGAATAAATTTGTCAGAGGTTTTACTATGTGTGGTTGGCTCGCTATGATCATCTCATTTGTTATACCATCGGGGCCGGGGCTTTTTCCTGATTTGAGCTTTTTAATAGAAAGTTCCACTTCACATTCTAGGAAGGGTGGGACATCATCAGACTTTTTGTTATATTGTTTTTTATTGGTCATAAAATTTTGCAACGTTTTACTTGGCTCTTGATTCGTACTACTGTATAAGTTTTTGTAAAACGATGTGGCAACATCCAGTAATTCCTTTCTGTGTGTGGTAACAGAGCCTGTGGGGGTGCTTAGATGTGTCATTAATTGTTTGGTTCTCTCTAGAACTTTGTTCGCTTTTTTTATTCCACCTGTTTGTTTTAAATGATTTTGAAATATTTTTAATCTATAATTTTTTAAATTTTCTTTCTTCGTACCATATAGCTGAATAATAAATAATAACAACTTTGGTTATTTATATATTATATCCATAATTATTACTCGGAGCGCAACAAACACAAAAAATACGACAAACCCGTCTCCATTGGCGCGCGCGCCACGTTTGATGCGCGGTAAAAAACCGACACCCGACGGAACGGACCGCTCCGCGTTCGACCGCTCCAACGAACATTTTGGCGCGCGTTCCAAACTGGTATCCATTTCACGCGGCTGGAGCGCGCGCCAATGTTCGACCTCTTGGAGCGCGAAGTCGATACCCACCTTAAGACTGGTTTTGGTGGTGTTTTTACGAATGCTTTCCACAAGCGTGTGGTTGAACCACGGGGTTAAAAAACTTGCGTTAAGGAGTGTCCAAATATAGAGCACCTAATTACGCAGCGTGACGCGCAGTTATGTTGACGATATTCATATTTTACGTTTGAACTTGTACGGCAAAGAACTAAGGTATGAAATTTATGCGTGCATACAAATGTATGCAGGTGTGGTAAAACGTAGTTTTGTAGTTTGTTAATAAAAACGGAAACTTTAGTTAAAATAACGACCAAAAAAGACAGTATTTAGTGTGGAAATGTAAATACAAAAATATAAATTAATCAGACTTTAGTCTTTACCTTGTTTTCTTCATCCACTGATTCTTCATCAACAAGGCCATAGAGAATGTTTTCTTTTATAGATCCAGTGAATAAAACCGGCTCCTGTTAAACACAATAAGATTCAATATCTTAACATATAACACACATTAATATTAATAACACTAATAAATGCTGACGACAATAGCAATGCTTATTGCATTTATAATTTAATAGCATTTTTTAAATTTTCCTCTGAATGTAAAAAAAATGTATAATACCTGTCATAGATACTTAATATAATAAAAAAAGATCTCAAAGCGCTACAATAGTCAGACAGGTGCAAAAAAATCACTAAATATTTATGAAAAACCTGTTTGTAATTTTTATAAAAATAAATTACCTGACTAACAAAACCAATATGGCTCCTCAACCATACAGGATCGAGTTTCCTTATATCCACACCATCAAGTAGTATCCTGCCTTGCTCCGGGTCATATAACCTCAAAATGAGTGATGCTATCGTACTTTTTCCACAACCCGACCTTCCAACCAACGCTACAGACTTCCCGGGCAAGAGATGTAAGTTCAAACCCTTGATCATTGGCTGCCCGCCGTATGAAAAGTTTATGTTTTCTAGAAGGATCTCGCCTCTAGGCCGTTCTACTGGTCTAAGGCCACCTGTAAAAAGCAAAAAAAAAGCAAAAACAATACAAGTAATTTTCTTAAGTTGATGATAAAAATAAATTAGAATCCCCTAAAAATTAAAAATAGGTTTTTTTTTCTATTTTAGTTTACCTGATACAGGTATTTTAGGTTCCCTATCGATAATCTGCCAAAGTCTCGTAGCAGCACCGATACCCTTATTCATTTCTGTATAAAAACTGCTCAAGCCGCCAATACTAATGCCAACATACGCCGCATAAAGCAGGAACGATGTAAGATTGCCGACAGTTAATTCTTCCGTCGCGACCATACCACCTCCGTAGTAAAGTACTAATATGATTATTGTGTTGCCAGATAGACCTGTCTGAAAATAAAAATTAAAAAAAAAAACGGATAAAAAATTAAATCAATTCAAAAAACCAAAATAAGAAAAAATATATTTATCTACACTAATATTATAAAGAGGAAAACTTTGTTTGTTTGTTTGTTTGTAATGAATAGGCTCATAAACTACTGGACCGGTTTTAAAAATTCTTTCACCATTCGAAAGCTACATTATCCACGAGTAATATAGGCTATATATCATCATGCTTAGACCAACAGGAGCGGAGTAATATGCGGGTGAAACCGCGCAGCACAGCTAGTAAAAAATATATTTAAATGAGACTGTATTATACTAAATTCATACTTAAAAACTCAATATACTTACCAAACCATAGAAACTTCCAACTGCTAATGATTCCTTGTATGCCAATTGCAACAGATTTTCAATCCTTTGTGCGTATGATTCACATTCTTTTTTCTCTTTACTAAATGCTTTTACTGTTTTTATATTCGATATTTTCTCTTCAGCTAACTGCAATAGTAAAATAGTAACAATATATTTTACGCATTATATTATTTTATATGTATTGTAATGGAGCGTAATTTTTAGAATTTTTTTTAACACACTTTACTAACAACTGTTTTGTGTAAGGAGAAGGAAAAGTAATATAAAGTATTATGTATAAAATGTTTTGTATACTTATATTATCAATAAGTTTTATATGTATAGTTTTATTGAAGAGTAATAAATAAAAATAAATAAAATGGTAAGATAAAGTTAATTATAGCTCACCTCACTAGTTTCAGCTAAAGAATCCTGCATCTGTCTTGTTATACTTCTTACAAATCGTCCATATATTACGGCTAACATTGACACTGGTGGTACAACCAAAAGTCCAATTAGAGCTAATGATGGCGACATATAGAACTAAAAACAATATGGATAAATATTAGATTCATATTAACAAATGGTACTATGTTCACAGTAATAATTTATGTTATTGAAGTTGGAAAAAAATACGACCTTAAAATCGAAAGAGTACAATTTCGATTGCTGAGATAAAGCAAAATACGCCTATCAAAGCAATATGATATATTTTTGTCTGGTGTATTTTTATATGTTAATAATAAACTTTCAGAGTAATAAAGTATTCTTGTTGCATTATTTTAATTTAGAAATGAAACATTTACCATCATACCAGTCCCAGCACCAACCATAAACAGCGACCTCAATCCATCGCTAACATTCTGACTCAAGTTGCGTCCTACCAACTGAGTATCCGCAGACAATCTATTTACTAATTCACCTGTGGAATTCTTGCCGAACCATTGCGGTTCCTGTCGTAATATAGCGCCAAAAACTTGCTTACGAAGCGACTGAGTCATTCTTTGACCTGAAATGGATTAGTATATTTACTAGTGAAATAAAAAATGGGAACATTTTGTAGAACATTTTCAACTGGATAGCCTTTCCAGATGATTTTTCCTATTTTCATGTTTCAGGAACTTTTTTCAAGTATACGGAATTGGAGATATTAAAAATTTTAACCAATATGCACATCAGATGAATGGTACCCTGAATTTTAAAGCAAACAATCATTACATTAGTGACAAAAATATCACAATTAACCCATTGACCACCGAGCGGCCCGATCGGGCCGAGACACAATAGATTTTCTATTGTGTCTGTGATCCGAGGACTGACGGATTAAATTTAACTCTCCAGGTGTGAAAATGTATAAAAACATTACTTAGTATGTTTAAGGTAATTGTCATCATAATATAAAGATAATAAACCAGTATGCATGTAACATGTAGGATTAGGATACATACTACATGCTTTTCCTTTAGTAAAGTTATAGGTACATAGTATAAAACAGCTTCCTTGTAAATAAAAAAATATATATTGATAGGTAAAATAATATGATAACAAGGTTAGCCTAGATAACTGAAGTTGAACAAAATAGATTCTTTATCTAGACTTGATACAAAGTTTTGTTTAAGATGAAGAATTATCAATTTCTGAAAAACAGAAATTGATATTTTTTTGCAATATTACTGAGCTTTGATCGCTGATAAGAATGTTTCACACAGCCACAAGTATTATTGTTAAATAATCATACATTTTTGATAGCGAAAATATTTATCTCAATGCCTGTACCTAATGGTGATATAGATACATACTAATTTTAAATAAAATATAAAGTAATAGATGTTTGTTATGAATTAATCAAAATAAAAACACTATTTTTAAGTCAGTCTATTGAACAAAGGTTGGTCAAATGTTCTGATAACAATAATTATCATTAGTTATACACTTCTCATTTTGGCAATTCATTACACAGAATCATAAACTTTAAACATATAAGCATAATGATTAATCAATATAATTTAAAGACAGTTGTTTTCCTATCTGATATTATCATTATCAGATATTAAATATAACCTAAAAAATGATAATTTTTTGAATAAGTAGAGAAACATAATACTGAATTAAAAGTACTTTGAAGTACACAAAATATGTTTGCTATGATAATATAGTTTGAAGGAAAACTAAATGTGCAACTGACTTATAAATATACCATTGTTTACCCGATATTGACATCAAGTATACTCGTCCAAAATTGCATAATCCTCCAAGAAGGAACACTCCACATAGCATTAGGCATAGCGAATCTAGTTTTTCCCGCGCAGCTCCCAAATCACTAGTTGTGTTATAAATGATATCTAACACTTTTCCGAGGGAGAATGGTACTGCCATTGTAACACTTGAGGATATAACAAGAAAACCAATTGCACCTGGAAATTTTGAAATAATTACATTATTTCTGTGAATGTTCACAGGCAGTGTGTCTCAGTAAGTTATAAAGGATACACATTTTCAATATACAAAAGTTTATTGAGAATATTTATAAAATTAACACATTAATATATTTATATTCCATTAAGTGACTTTTGGATCATTATATACATATTATATTGTAAAATAATAAGTGCTTTTTATTTAGTAAAGAAATAACTGGTTTAAAGTGATTAACATAACCAGTAATTTTACTTATAAATTTGCAACCATGCAAAGTTTTTAAGATTTGATAATCTATTCTGAGTTTTTGATATCTATTCATGACAGTATAGTATAAAGATGAGTTACCAGTCAGAGTCCATTTTTCTGGTGCAGCTAAACCAAACAATCTCTTCAATTCTGAAGACTTTAACTTCACATTTGTAGTAACAACAGTTTTATCTTTTACTGTCTCAATCTGGGCGCTTTTTTTCTGAGCATCCACTTGACTTGTATAATATCTTGTTTTTAAAATATAAATGTTATTTTTGCTACACAAAGTTCTTTCATAATTATTCGGTAACACTCCAAATTTATAACTAGAACTAGAATATAACCTGGAACCACAGTGCTTACAAGGTCGAGTGTGGACAGGTATTTTGCGAAGGAATTTTGTTGTTCTGCTTGTTATTTTCACGTCAAAACCTTTAAAAATCAAATTTTGCAGCATTGTGAAATTAAATTTTTAAATTTTAGTTAAATAAAAACAAAAACATAGCTGTCAAATCCCTGTCATATCTCACACAATCAAAAAGCCACAAGAGTCAAGGCGACTCTCAGCTGACACTGGTGACAGAACACTGGCAATTGGCAATTGGCATCTATTAACTGACGGCTAACTTTTTTAATTTTAGAATGTTACCATATTATTTTGTTAGATATCTCAAGTCTCAACCTGCTTGATAAAATGCAAATTAAATATTAGAAAGGAACAGGTTTAGACGGTTTTTTACTACACATTCCAATATCGTACAATGTATCAGTTTTGTAATACATTATTGTAAATATTTTATATATTTAAATTCTATGAATCTTTTTCAAATTGGTAAACAAATATTTATTTATAGGGTAGATGAAATTAAAACAAACGTAAATAAATACATACAAATACATTTATTTAATTGCGTGAAATATCAACTCTCAATCACTCACAATCCAGTTGGAAAGAAAATATTTCTAGAGTTCCTTCTTTCTACAATATTGACATATCTAGCAATTATCTGGAATATTCATAACTGTCTGAGGTGTTTACATAAATTACACTTGAGTACAATTTACATTTACATTATTTTATGTGTCATGGTTAGTGACATAATTTTTTTTTCTAACAATTGAGATTAAAGTCAATTTATAATCGTATTATATTATTTTTATTCTGAAACTGTATCGTTTTATAGCTTGACAAAAAAGATTAGAGAAAACGTAGAGTGAGAATGAACCATAGAGGAGGCACTAAAATGACAAGTAATGCGTGAGAGAAATACACTTATGACTATAAAGCTAAGAGCAAGCGAGACAGAAACATTGTTTTTTGTTTCTCTCATGTTATGCGATTTCTTTTGTTGGGGACAAAGGCAGTTTGTCCCAAACAAGCGGCTACAGTCCATTGTTTTGCTAGTTTTCTGTTTTTTCTCGCTGTTAAGTGACTTCAAAGTTTAATAAACGTTGACAGTGATCTGTTTTAATCCGACTTTAAGTGAAAATATGGTGCGTTGTAGTGTGATTGGTTGTAAAAATCGGCCGGAACGAAGATTACCAAATATTACCTTTCACACGTAAGTAAACTTATTTGAAGTATATTGTTTTATAGAACTGGATATAGTTGATACATTTTCATTAACTCTAATGTGAAATTATCTACAAATATATAATATTTTCATCGAAATAGACGTAAACATTTTTTTGTGTTATCCGACTAAATTACGAAGTGTTCTTGTTGTTCAGGACGCCATTTGTTTTTACGTAGTTTCAAATTTATGGTATAATCATGTGATTAACATTAGGGATACCAGTACAGGGTAAAATTTTCCCCAAAATCGTGAAATGTTTTTTTAATATTAAATATGTTTTTTAGGTTTCCAAAAGAAACAAGTACATTAAACAGATGGATTCGAGCTACCGGAAGGAAGAACTGGTTACCAGGAAAAAGTCACAGAATATGTTCTATACATTTTGAGTCGCGTTATTTTCGAAAAACGAAAAAAAAAACCTATTTGATGCCCAATGCAATTCCAACACTTTTTACAACAGTGAGTAATTTTTGTGATGCATTTAGTTTGGATTTAAATGTTGTAGTTTAAATATTCATAGACCGATTTTGTTGCTACGTCTACATAATAAACAAAACAAGTTATTAATTTATTTTTATAGGGGTATATTTTCTATTTATACTAAATCAAATTTTATTTTTTTAGGATATTATTGTTGAGCGACTGAGTACTGCCCAACAATCAAAAGTCCATGGACCAGGTCTTAAGGTAAATTAATAATTCCATTGCACTTTCCCACGAGCAACAACACTGCACTATTTTAGAACTGCACGACATACCGTGGAGAGGAAGTTTATGAGGTGTTGTTGTGTATGTACACGGCTCATATGAATGTGTGAAGCCTGGATTAGTCACCGGTTTTTTTACACCTTTTATTTTGTACATGGATGTTCTTAGTATTATCTGATTCAACTAACTTAATCTTTTCAGGATGTTGTTGAGCTACCTAATACAAGAGAACAGGCGAAAACCCCTGAACCAAGTCTTGAGGTAAATTGATTATATTATAAAATTATGGTGAAATATATATCTATACTAATATTATAAAGCTGAAGAGTTTGTTTGTTTGTTTCAACGCACTAATCTCAGGAACTACTGGTCCAATTTGAGAATTTCTTTCGGTGTTAGATAGCCCATTTATCGAGGAAGGCTTTAGGCTATATATTATCTCAACAGACCAACAGGAGCGGAGCAATGCGGGTGAAACCGCGGGACATAGCTAGTTAGTAATAATTTCATTTGGGTACATTTTGTACATTTATGTTATTTGAATTTTCTGGTTTACCGAAGTTAAACTTTATCTTTACAGGATATTATTGAGCTACCTAGTACTAGCAAACAGTCGAAAGCCCCTGAACCAAGTTTTGAGGTATATCATTATTTCATATACAACAATAAATTAATGAATGAATACATTTATTTCTGAAACAATGAAGTAGAGTATAGTAATAATTTCATCACGCCGGTGCCAGCGCATGGTGACAGCGCTTGTGGCCGATCACGGGGCCAGGAGCAGGAGCCGCCGTTGTGAAACTATATAGTGCTCGCGCAATAACTAAAACCGTAGCAAATGTTAAAGAACAGCCGAAGTGATATCTTTAATGGCGTATAGGAAATGTTGCCACAGCGTGGTTTTATAGCGTGACCAAAAAATATATTTTGAAGAGTTACCGTGGGAGCACTGTAACTGTTTAGAGTTATTTGTATAAGTAGTATATTTTGTCTTATTTAGGTACATCTGTGTGGTCTTATATTTTTTAAAATTGTAAAATTATTTAAGTTGGAAAAGGAATCAAATCTACTATAATTGTGAGGGGAATCTAAAGCCTGTAACATAGTTTTGAAGTTTGAACTAATACATGCTTTAATTTCCCCAAATATATAAACTGTATTATTTTAATACTTTTTAATTAAAGATTTTTTTTCTATTATATATTTCTGTTTCAAGTTTGCAAAAAATAACTTAATATTTTTTTTTCCAGGTGGAAACACCGAGAAAAATCAAATTAAGAAAAAAATTAATAAATAAAGAACGTGTAGCCGAGCAAAGAAAAAAGAAAATTGCAGTATTGAGGACAAGGGCGTGGCGGTTAAAGAAAAAGAATGCAGAACTGTGCAGCATATTAGAAGATTTAAAAGCCCGATGTTTAATAAATCAAGAATCTGCTGATGTTTTGTCATCTATAGAAACGGCAATTTGTAAGGAAACTTCGCTAATCAGCTGACAGATTTCCATACAAAGTCCAAATTTTTTTCTATATAATATAAATAGATATTATAATTATATATAATAATTATATAATAAGATATAATATAAACTACCTTATGTCCGATTTATTCCAGATATTGATGCATGCCAAAAAGGAGGACTAGGCCTACTGGGGATACCTCTTTAAAAAAAACGCACCTAAGGTTCTTACCTCACAGGTGGTGTGGAAAAAGAACCAATACAATACAACAGTGAATATATATATATATACTAGCGGTCCGCCCCGGCTTCGCCCGTGGTACATATTTCGCAATAAAAGGTTGTGCCAAATTTCATCAAAATCGGCCCAGTAGTTTATGCGTGAAAACCATACATACATACATACATACATACATACAAACCTTTCCTCTTTATAATATTAGTATAGATTTAAAAATTGCGGGACGTAGCGTTTGCCGCGGTACCGGCCAGCCGCCCGGCTATATATTTTATACCCGTGCGAAGCCGGAGCGGGCCGCTATGTTTTTATATACAACGTTCATAATTTTTCTGTAGTGTATTTAGTATCAGCATTGCACCCGTGCGAAGCCGGGGCGGGTCGCTAGTTAAGTTAATAAATAACAAAATCTTTTCAAATCTGTCTTTTTCTTCATAAACCTATCTTACAAAAAAATACCCAAACATTTATAGATATTTTGCCAGTTTTTCGGATAAAAAGTTTTTGTAATAGTTGGCAACATTGACGTAAGGATTCGCCATCTCGTTCGGGTATACGCCGATGTGATCTCTAGTACATTCTCCCTCTACGAGAGAAAATGAAGCTGCCACTTAAAAGCGTATGCCTACACCATATAGCAAGACGAAAACAGTTTTGATATTTTATTTTTGTTTATATAGATTACTAGCAGTCCGCCCCGGCTTCGCCCGTGGTACATATTTACGTTATCTCTACATAAAAACCATCCTCGTACTTCAAGGAATATAATAAAAAAAGAATTATCGAAATCGGTTCAGCCGTTCTCGAGTTATGCGCTTACCAACACATTTTGCGATTCATTTTTATATATAAGATAAGAAATAAAAATAAGTTTCACCTCTCAACATGTCAAACTGTTTTTGCCAAGCTATTTATTATTAATAAATAAAATATAAAAGTGTTCAAATTTAGAGAATGGCTTTAAGTACAAATCTTAGATCGCTATAATGTTTCACAGCACAAATATATAACAAGAATAATGTATTTATTTAATAAATATAATAATATTATAACATAATGAATAGAGGAACTATAAATAATTAAAATTCTTCTAATTTCTAATACTATAATCGTAACAAATGCATAATAGACACATAATATAATACTTCTAGTATGGACTTAAACTACTTTTACAGACGTATAATATATCAACGAAACAATTACTATGCTAACTAGATACAAGTACGCTATATAAAAGATATCTATAAATTATTTATAAAGGAGACATATAAAGGAGACATACAAACGATGTAAGGTTAATTGTTACATAGGTTCTTAACATATTCAATTGTTTAGATTACTATGGCATTTGTATAGACATAAATAGAGTTGATGTGGTATAATGTACTTTAAATAAATATAACTGCACTTATACAAGGATACCTATTAAGAAAAAAAATATTCTTCAAGTCTATTTCCTTCCAAAACTTAATGGTTTATATTATGTTAAAATTTTAAAGTTATGATAACCAACACAATTACAATCTAACAACACAACATCAATAAACATAGTTTCTTACATAGAAATAATAAGACATGAGAAACGTCATGTTTACTTGAAACAAAAATAATACAAGTTTATCCATAAATATTTTGCTGGGCAACAGCCTTAATTATTTTAGACTCTTCTTTATTAGACAGTGATATAATTTATACATCCATCTTATCGACTAAGTATGTCATGATTTTTTTAATAAATGTTTTTACAGACAAACAATTGTGACAGTATAATTCGGAGTTTCAAGTGTTCATTTTTTATGGAGGGAAATCTCCTATTAAATAAATTATAATTTGTTAGAGATGGCTTTATAAGATAATAATAATTTACTACACATATTATAGCTATTACATATATATCCAAATTCTCAAATAATACTCAATTTTAAGCTCTACCTGATCTGTGGCACTACATATATTTTAATGTTTTTTAATTATGCACTTAATACCGACGGAATGTAGCTCAAATTGAGTTGCATTTGAGAAGTCAGTTTTATTTACATTTAATATTCTTAAATAGTTTTTATAACATCGAATATGAGTCAGTGTCATAATTTATTGAATGTAGTAAACTTTATAATATAAAGTTTTCGATCGCCATAAACTGTATGTGTTATCAAACTTAAGTAAATAGACGCCTTCTCCAGGATACGTGTGAGAACCAGCATATACCTTTAAAAAATAGTATAAATAAAATGTAACAACTTAGATATTATTTGCAACGTCATGTAGCCCGAAACATAGCTAGGTAATATTAAACTAACAGCTACTAAACATATTAATTTTTCTTGTTCATCCAAACATCTAAGAGTTTGTAACAATGTCTATAACAGCTTAATATCTCAACATTAACACATTGAGATATACCTACATATGGAGACGACACCGCCTACATCACTTATGTTCCGCTCAACATAAGCCATATAACTGCACGCTCATTTTTTATTTGTTTTAAAGTGAAACGCATCAAAAATGCCTTCGTGTGTGTTGCAAAAATAATACAAATAATACGGAAAAGTGACTAACATAACTTTTCATCGGTAAGTACCTAACTAGATAATAATTTTTAAAACTTAGAGCAAAAAAATGGCGCACAGATTTTGTTCGTGGTGTCTCCTCCATACGTAGTAATATTATCTCAATGCATTAACAATGCTTTACCGATGAGCAACATGAATCGTCTTTGAAGTCTTGTTATTGACTACTAAAGTAAACAAAGAACTTCACCTACCCACTTTAGCATTCTATTCTGTTCATGTTTTTTCTACCGTAATTTGTCTATTATCTATTTATCTACTTTAATGTCGCTTCAACATATGCCTGTTCCATTCTTTTGCATTTAAAAAATTTCATATCTACTATATAAAAATAAGTCGGGTTTTCCTTCCTGACGCTATAACTCCAGAATGCACGAACCGATTTCCACAGTTTTGCATTCGTTGGATAGGTCTCGGGCTCCGTGAGGATTATAGCAAAGTGGTAACGCCAATATAATTAAAATAGTAAATGTAGAAATTAAACGTTTATTATTTGTGGTGTGTTCCTTCATCCTTCCCTACATACGAGCACAACCAATCATCGCGTGGTCACTAACCACGTGACACGTCCAATAAGACGTGAACGCGACGTTCGTGTCGCTGCGGTCAGTCGGGTTCGCTCCGTGCCTTCGCGAGGTTCGGGACTCGGCCACCGCCGGAGAGCTTCCACGAGGCTCTCTAGATCATCAGGCATTGTGCCCTTGTAACATCACCGGGGTATCCCGTGCCCCGGCCCTTGGTCGCGCTCACCGCCGCGTGTGTGTTTGTGTGGAGTGTGGGACTGGACGCCGTTCTTGCCCGCCGCGAGCTGGAGGACCCTGACCGCGTGGCGGCGCGTGTGTTCTGGACGCTACTCCCTCCGACGAGGTACGTGCCGTATGATCCTGTCTATCCCTCTTTGCGAACACCACGTAGATCAAAATACAGTCCACTTTCATATCGAGAATATATTTACGTATATTTTTTATATTGGCGCGACCATTGAGTGGTACCTTCGACCCGGATAGTAACCATTGAGTGGTACCTTCGACCCGGATAGTAACCATTGAGTGGTCACTTCGAGCAGGATAATACCTGATGATTCCACCGCCCTTATTAGGATACTCATTGTGTAGGACCTAATAAGCGATTAGTAGTATCTTCAATGCGAAATACTATTTAATATACCGCATATAATAGAACGACAATGCGTCTTCTACTATTCATATAAAATATATTTTAAACCCGCCCTTATTAGGATACTCATTGTAGGCCCTAATAAGCGATTTAATAGTACATTCATTGTGAAATAACTATAATATACCGCATAGATCGACATTGCGTCATCTATTATTTTTTGCTTAAAATATATTTTATTCCGCCCGTAACATTAAGTTACGCGTATATTATTATTAAAATAGTTAATTAAAACTATATTCATATCGTTTATCCGCAGTTATAACGCTAAAATCATTATAAATCGAACATATTTCATCATATTTATTTATCCGCTACCCGCGCTCGAAATTTATAACGTTATCTAGGTCATTCCGCGATCCGCTGTTATAATCCGACCATATTGAAAATTCATACTCGGTTCATATTACGCTTGCGTCGCTGACCTACTTTATTTAGTCGTATTACTTGTTATTGTAACTTGTATTGTAACATTCTCTGTTTGAATATATACTTTTGTTATTAAAAATGCCGCCTAAGAAAATGACTAAGTTACCTGATAGTGACGCTTCGGATGTTAATGATTCGGAAGATATAAATGATTCGCAGTTATCCATGTTATTAGCTAAACGCGAAATTATATTCGAAATGGTGCAAAGAATTTATGATTTGTCTTTGAACGTTCATAACAACGCCTCGCTTATGGAAAGTTTCCTTGACGAGTCCGCGCAGATAGAATCATTACGCGATGATTATAAACAGTGTTTAGACGAATACAATACTCGCTTATTATTATTAACACCTACCGCGAAACCTGATTATAAAAGCCTCGTTGCATTCGAGTCTTTATATAGCAGGATTAAAAGAATTAAATCGCAATATTCGCAACCAAGTCCGTCACACGGAGATATTAATAATTTGCATAAAAATAGGCCTAAATTACCGCCTATCGAATTAGTACCATTTTCGGGTGATATTCGCTCATTTCCGCTGTTTCTTTCGAATTTTGAATCAGTTGTTCATAACAATCCCGGCCTTACAGATGCCGAGCGTTTATATTATTTACTAGGTAAATTAACGGGGAAGGCCACAACTGTTATAGCTGGTATAACCCCCTCCGCTGAAAATTATAATTTAATATTACAAACTTTAAAAGATAAATATGATGATAAACGTATGTTGGTTTCCGCGTATTTAAATCAAATGTTTGATTTTAAACCTTTGCATTCTCCGTCCGCAACAAACTTTGATTTATTTACAGATAACTTTGTTAGCGCAGTGCGCGCCTTACAAAATATAAAGTTAGATAATATTACAGATTTAATGATTGTTCATATCGCGTTGAAGAAGTTAGATTCAGATACTGTTCGCGCTTTCGAGACAAAGTTTGGTAGTGAAATGCCTACTTTTGATAATTTAGTTCAATTTATTCAAACTCGTGCGAAGGTATTAGAACGCATTCATCCTTCCACAAATTCGGGAATAAATAAACCGCCTCGAAAGTATAATAATTATAACCGCAGTTTAAATAATACTTCTTCCGCACCGCCTAAGACGTATCAGTCTTACGTAACAACCGCTGATTCCGCTCATAGTTGTCTTTGTAAAAATATTACGCATCAACATTTATTTAAATGTTCGAGTTTTCATAAAATGAGTCCGCAGGAACGTTTGAAATACGTAAAGGATAGAAACGCGTGTATAAATTGTCTCAGTATAAAACATCGAGTTTCTAGTTGTTCGTCGAATTTTAATTGTCGCATTTGTAAATTAAAACATCATACAATGTTACATTTGAAACGCGAATCTTCTATTCCCGCGCCTGCGTCTCACCCCCCGCCGCGCAGCACACCGCCGTTGCCTGCGCCGTCCGCGTCGGGCGAGTGCGTCCGCTCCGACATTGCGCTATGTACCGCTAGCTATACAGCTGATACTGATAACGCATTTCAATGCAACGCGCCCGCGAATAAACAATGTACTATTTTATTATCAACCGCTGAAGTCGTATCTTATAATTGTAAAGGCGAACGGCTTGTTATTCGCGCGCTTTTAGATTCCGCTTCGCAAAGTCACTTCATTACGAATGAATGTTGTGAACGTTTAGGTATTAAACCGCAGAAAACCGAACGTACTATTATTAAGGGGTTCGGTGGTTCAGAAAAAATTATAAATAGTAATTCCGTAAATATACAATTTTATTCGCGTCTTGACAACAACATATCTTTTAATATTTCTCCGCTAGTTGTTGATCATGTTACGGATTTACTACCTACCGCTGTTATAGACACTTCTGTCTTATCGCATATTTCGCATTTACCGCTCGCAGATGAGAGTTTTGGTACGCCAAATAAAATCGATTTATTAATCGGTGCTTCTCTGTTCCCTCATCTGCTTCTCCCCGACGTAGTTCATGCATCTCGTGACTCGTCGGCGCCCGCTGCATTGCGCACGGTGTTAGGCTATGTAATAATGGGTTCAGTACCCACCATACCTAACATACATAAACCGCCCTTGACGTGTTGTCACGTTCAAGAGACCGCCGCTATTGACTCATTAGTCAGGCGTTTCTGGGAGCTCGAGGAGCTTCCTACCGCACCGCCCGTTCAACATCCCGATGATGTTGAATGTGAAGAATATTATAAATTAACTACAACCCGCGATCCCGTGAGTGGTAGATATATTGTTTCGCTTCCATTTAAGGATGATTTCTACACTCTCGGTGACTCATTTAATATTGCCCGCAGGCGTTTCATGTGCCTCGAAAGAAAGCTACAGGCTTCACCTAAATTAAGGTTGGCATATGATGACGTCATAAAAGATTATCTAACGAAAAATTATATATCACCCGCGCCTCCGTATGATCCGCGTGACCCTACACCTATTTATATTATACCGCATCACGCTGTTCTGCGCGAGGATAAATCGTCGACTAAGCTGCGCATGGTCTTAGATGCTAGCATGCCAACTTCTGGAAGCCAGCGTTCATTGAATGACCTTCTGCATGTTGGGCCGAATTTACAAGGCAATTTGTTTACAATAATTTTAGGTTTTCGTCTCCACGCGATTGCCATGACCGCCGATTGCCGCCAACAGTTTCTGCAGATATTCGTGCGTGAGTTTGATCGTCGTTTTCAATGTTTTTTATATCGTTTCAGCCCGCAGGATCCGCTGCTTCTTTATCAATTTAATCGAGTTTGCTTCGGCATCAAGTCTAGTCCTTATCATGCACTGCGCACGGTAAGACAGCTCGTAGAAGATGACGGCGCGAAATATCCGCTAGCGAGTGGCATTGCGTCTTCCTCGTTGTATATGGATGATATCGCCTTCTCTATTCCCACGGAATGTGAAGCAGTTTCCGCGTCGCAGCAGCTCATCGATTTGTTTAAGGGAGCTCAGTGGGATCTTATTAAATGGAATAGTAATAGCAAAAATGTGTTAGATAATCTTCCCGCTTCGCACAAACTTTTACCCTCCGCGGTGGAGTTTGATAAGACCGTGCAACATAAATTACTTAGTCTGCATTGGTCTACTGTTGCTTATTATTTTTATTTTAAAATTACCGCTCCCGCCGATGTGATGTGCACTAAGCACTTCATCTTGTCAATTACCGCCCGTCTGTGGGACATGATGGGCTACGCTGCTCCCACAGTCGTGTATAACATCCCATCAGATAATTTCTACCATGTTTCTGGTATTGAAAATCCCGCTGTCATTCTTTCGCGTGGCATTACGCCACAAAATCTCGTACCGCACCCTCTGTGGTTCCACGGACCCCAGTGGGCTCGTTCGGACCCATCTGATTGGCCTCTTAAGAGTCTCGATGGCGAGTCTATTGCAGACATTCCCGAACGAAAATTATTAGCGCACACTGTGTGCCCGCCTATAAAGCATTGCGCTTTATACGATACCGCCCTTCGCGTCTCGGCGCGTCGTGTATTTTATATTCATAGGTTCCTTATATTATTACCCCGCCGCGGTGTTATGATGACCGTAGAGGAACCTAATTTCGCCGAGAATAAAATTATTCCCGCCCTGCAAAATAACTATTTTGCAGAGGAGTATTATAATATACTCTTTTATAAATTTTATTCGCAAGCTCTCAACCGCTTGAGGCCTTTTATTCGCAACAGACTTATCCTTATTGGACGTCTATGCGATTCCGCCCTGGAATATGCACATAAGCATCCAGTGATATTGCCGCACAATGATCACATAATTATCATGATCATTGATTATTATCATATTAAACATAATATGAATATTATAACACATTTGTTTCTTGTTATTTTAATTACCGCGCTTTTATTAGCTTTGCCCGCGCCGCAAGTCAAATCTGATCACGTCAGTTTGCTTGATAGGCATTCGCTACTGGACAAGTTAGTCCAGTCGTTTTGGAAATGTTGGAGATTGGAATACGTCTTACACGGTTTGCAGGTTAGGCAGAAATGGAATACGCCTTCCACACCTATTACTCCTGGAACGGTCGTGGTTGTAATAAATGATAATGCACCGCCCCTAACCTGGCCTTTAGCCGTCGTAGAGAAAGTACATCCTTCAAAGGACGACGTCGCGCGCGTTTGTACAGTTAGAACCGCCAAGGGAACTTACCTTCGCCCGGTCGTTCGTTTATGTCCGCTTCCAAGACAATAGTTATATCGCATTAGTATATTACCGCAGTTAGTTAAGTTTAATTTTAAGTTTTGCACCGCTTTCGTTTATAATTTCTTAGTTATAATACCGCCGTGACTTTAGGAATTTATATACCCCGCTCGCATTACGCGATCCTAGAGTCATAGAATTTGTTATTTATATTACCGCCGTGGCTCTTAGGACTTTTATCAACCCGCGCGCATTATGCGATCCTAGAGTCATAGTTTTTCGCTGTATCTTATGATTGGTTTTAAATGGTGACCCATTTAGGGCGGGTGGATATGGTAACGCCAATATAATTAAAATAGTAAATGTAGAAATTAAACGTTTATTATTTGTGGTGTGTTCCTTCATCCTTCCCTACATACGAGCACAACCAATCATCGCGTGGTCACTAACCACGTGACACGTCCAATAAGACGTGAACGCGACGTTCGTGTCGCTGCGGTCAGTCGGGTTCGCTCCGTGCCTTCGCGAGGTTCGGGACTCGGCCACCGCCGGAGAGCTTCCACGAGGCTCTCTAGATCATCAGGCATTGTGCCCTTGTAACATCACCGGGGTATCCCGTGCCCCGGCCCTTGGTCGCGCTCACCGCCGCGTGTGTGTTTGTGTGGAGTGTGGGACTGGACGCCGTTCTTGCCCGCCGCGAGCTGGAGGACCCTGACCGCGTGGCGGCGCGTGTGTTCTGGACGCTACTCCCTCCGACGAGGTACGTGCCGTATGATCCTGTCTATCCCTCTTTGCGAACACCACGTAGATCAAAATACAGTCCACTTTCATATCGAGAATATATTTACGTATATTTTTTATATTGGCGCGACCACAAAGCAAAGGTGTCTCTGGTGGCGAAACGGAGTTCGCCCGGTTTGCTAGTTTGCTATTATTTATTTATTTATTTATTTATTTATTCATCTTTGACTTTTGCTATAAAAAAGCTAGTTGCTATAAAGAACTAAAGACTAACTCATAATATACATACCTCAGTGTGACAATCGCGTCTGTATATGGGCACTACGAGGCTAACTAGTGGCCTCGAGTTCGCCAAAACTCTTTTATCTGCACCAATTTCTGGATCTGTCCCACGGATTGTATACTCTGTAATCAAAATATTATAATTAATATGTTTCTAATTCAAAATGAAACAAAAACTAATTCACTTATAACAAATGGGGAAGCAATTTACTATTAGAATTTTATCTTAATTTATAGGTCTTTATTTATATCTTATGTCGTTAAGTCTAACTAATTTACAAAAAATGTTGCAAAGAGCTAATTAAAGTAAAATATTGCATGTTTCGCCATATCACTAGATATTAAACTAAGGGCAATGACTGCAACCTATTCCGAGTTTTTATAATAATTAATGAAATACATATAATAAAACAAAAAAAGACGGGTTGCACTCAGGGAGTGCCGGCAGAAGTGAAAACTTGATTATTAACGTTCAGCATGTTTGATATTTTGGAATGGTATCCGTCTTACGCATGGAATATAAGGGCTAAAAAAAAAACATCTGTCTTACGCTTTTTCGATCAGGCCACGTGTCCTGACGCGAGTTTAAGATTTTATACCCAACGCCGCTAAAGAAGTTTTCACTTCAATAATTGAAATTAATGATGAATTACCTTCTTCACCATAATCATCATCATCACCATCGTCGTCATCATCAGATTCGGAGACGTGTACTGTCACTTCAGTTGTGGGAGATTTGCTCCATTCAAAGTGCAGGCCGAAACCTAAAAATATTCACATTTAATATATTTTCTTTCCTTCCAATACAAATTGGCATGTTTCCAGGTATCCTTTCGTTAGAAAGATAAATAAAATCGCGGAACCTTATTTTTATTTATGCTCGCATGCGAAGTTACTGTGGAAAGGAATTGTAGCAGTATGATTCGACAATCTATTAAGTCACTCAGTAGAAATAAATCCATACTAATATTATAAATGCGAAAGTAACTCTGTCTGTCTGTTACTCAGTCACGCTTAAAATACTGAACCAATTTGCATGAAATTTGGTATGGAGATATTTTGATACCCGAGAAAGGACATAGGATAGGTTTTATCCCGGATATCCTACGGGAACGGGTTTTTCTTTGAAAACGCGGGCGAAGCCGCGGGCGGAAAGCTAGTTACATAAAATTTTGTTTCTTTAGTTAGCTACAAATAACGTACCAATATCATAGTGGTCGGTCGCAAACTCCCAACAAATGGACCTGGCCCGCTGGTGCGTGGGCACTCTGACCGTGACGGTCTCCCCGTGGCCCACGGTCAACATGCCGCCGTGGGCACGCGCCGATTCCTTGAACTCTTGCACTTCACTGCGAGTCCACATACGGGCTTCTTCTACTGGTAGACCATCTTGGTTTTTTTCAAACGTTGAAAGAAAAAGAAAAAATATTTTAACATGATAAGGTTTTTAAAATCGTTTTAGTGGAGTGACATGTTCAGAAACTTGTGTCACACCAAAACCTCACGAGCGCGATCGCAGGTATAACGAGAGAGAGACGGACCGATCTCCCGTCTCATCTCGAGCGCTGCCACCAATAAGACGTTATCACGTAAACATCTCGATCGTAAACCTACTTTACAAACAACCAATTTTTTAAGCAGGATTTTAACTGCGGCTTTCGTCTACTTCGTATAATATTCTACTACTATTCCATCATAGCATAAATGATTTTCTTTATTTCAATTTATTTTGTGGACTTACCATCAATTTCTGATTCGCCTTCATCTTCTCTTGATTCGTCATTATAATCACTTATTTCAGCTTTCTCCAATGTTTGCATTGATCTGATAAACATTGAAATAATTATTTACCTGTTTAGTACACAAAAAATTAAGATAATATAGATACAAAAATTAACACATACTTATTATCCAGAATGTTTTCAGTTTCATTCGAATTACAATCTTTCGTAACTTCAATGTTTTCTTTTTCCAAGTCTTCTTTGCAATTTATATTAGAATTTGCTAATCGTTCATCAACAGCCAATTGTTGTATATACTGTTGGTAATGTTGATCCTGCAATTGGCGTATAAGAACAGCTTGTTGATCGAAATTGCCTGGAAACTGCTGTTGTGCATATTGCAAAAACTGTTCGTAAGACTGCGCGTTGAGCGCGTCTTTTATCCTTTGCCTAAAAGAAAATTTGCATTGAAATTTATATTCATCGATTTCTATTATTGAATTGCAATAAAATAAATAAATTAAATACATCCTGTCTATGTAAAAGAATTAAATAATTAGGAAAATTAAGTCACAGGAATTGGCAATTAGCATTGATAAAAATGCCATACATTTTATTGTACAGTTTTGCATTAACTATGTGCTAATCATTGAAAGATGGTAAAAAGAATAAAAATATATTTTCTATTATTATTTGTAAAATTTATCGGTTTTTAACAGTTTATGTAAAGTAGATTATACATTTACTCACACTTGCTGCTCCTCTGTTAGCTTAGTTCTAGTTTGTTTTTGTTCTTCAAGTATTATCCTATTTTCTAGTTCTACATGACTTTTTTCATCTTGTTCTTTCTTCATCCTAGAAATAAAATTAAAAAAGGGTTTTATGAATTCTAAGACCATCAGGAAAAGAGCAATTATTAATAGTATAAAACTTACTCTTGTTGTTTTTTATCTTCAAGGTCTCTTTGAATTGCTTCAATGTATGGTCTGAACAAGGGACATAATCTGCAGAAAAACATTTACACAATATGAAAGAAAATAAGGGAGCGAAAAATAATTAAAAATTTATTATTATTCGTAAATAATATATTGCACAAAAATAAAAAAAAATATTTGCTCAAAAATTTTATACAACCATACCAACAATGTAATTATAATACCTGTCTATTGTATGCACAAATCCGGCCATAGCCTGTGTTTGTGACGTCTGACCTAGCGACTGCCATGCTGCTCGTCTATCTCTGCCTATAACATCCAAAACTCCCAATGGTGGAGCAGAATTAACATCCAACGGCCCATGAGCTGCCTGTTGTGTATATGCCACTAATTTTAATCTATCTTCATAACTTAAGTGCATTGCCTTGCCCTCTTTATCTGTAAAGAAATATCTAAGTTAATTAAGCTTAATTGGAATAAGCATAGGCTTAAAATAATTGCATTATTTATAATCAGTACAAAAATTTTCTTCTATTTTGTTTTATATTACTCATCTATTAAAAAAAATGTTTATAACTCCAATTAGGCCTATAGGTATATGATATCCCAACTCGTTTATTATTGAACAAAAAAACTTTAAAAATAAAAATAAATATTACTTATTAGAATTTTATAGCAGTAATGACCTACACTCCTACAGCATAAAATAATTTTGTATTGAAATAGTGCAAGTTTCATAATTTAGGGAAATGATGTTGTAAAATTGTGTGTTATTTTGTGTAAATATAAATTCACATATTTTCAGCAATTAACTGAATATTAATTGAGTATGCATGAATTTATGCCTAAAAACATTGCCGTCACAATTCATTAATGGGTATTTCTTTAGAAATTTGCGGCACGAATTAAGGGGGGGGAGGGGAGGGAAAGGGAGGGGGGAGGTAAGAGGAGACCCCCTATAAAGTGGGGGGGTGAGGAAACCCCCCCTTCTATTTTTTTTTAAATTTTTTTTGAGATTATATTTATACTAGCTTACCGCCCGCGGCTTCGCCCGCTTTGACTTAAACCTAATAAATTATATACTAAAACCTTCCTCTTGAATCACTCTATTTATTAAAAAAAACCGCATCAAAATCCGTTGCGTAGTTTGAAAGATTTAAGCATACAAAGGGACATAGGGATAGAGAAAGTGACTTTGTTTTATACTATGTAGTGATGTAGTTAGAAATATAACGAAGATTATGGGCTTTCTTGACTGCTCCGGCGCTGCAGAACGTGGCGCTTGCCCCCGTGTACCTCGTTGCAGGCAGGAGTCTTCACTCGCCTTTGTAGCTTCGGCTTTTTGGTCGCCTTTGGCGACCAGCCTCAGCCACTCCGGCTCGCTTGACTCTGCCTGCTCCTCAGCACACGCGGGCGCCACGCTCCTCCGCGCCTCCGACTTTTTAAATACACTCTAGTGTATGACAGACAAGTACCACGTGGAATCGGGGTGGACAGATTCGGTTCTGTGATTAACAATTTGTGTGCAATATACTTAGTTACATACAATAAAAACATTTTTTTTAAATAATTATTTTTCAAATCTTGTATACATGTTTGATACAATTTACAATGGCAATGAATGGATCCATTTTATTTATTTCCACCCATCGTCTCCACATATTCTATAATATTATCACCGAAGTTTGCTGGGTGGTTATAGTTATCTTTTTTAAAAAATCTTTTTACAACATGCCACTGGGACTCAAATGGGTCAGAGGCAACAAATGGGTTGTCTGGGTCTGAGTGATTAACTTTTTTATGAACATACCCATATTGCCCCAAACAATCTTATGCTATGCTCGCCAATAACCCGTATGAATTGTTGTCCCCTCAGCAACATGCTTTTGAATGAACTATGGTTTTTAATATGTACATTAAGACATTTGTTATCTCTTTCAAACACAATTCTTGTAGTTTTGTCAATGTAACTCAAACAATTTTGAACATAATCTCAAAAATTAAAAAAAAGATTTCTCTGTAATTACATGTTTCCGCACGAAAAGCCGCTAATGTATGTTTCGGGGCATCATTATCGATCGATAAAAATTAAAATCGCGCCGAAATTCGTGCCGCACGTTTCTAAAGTCAACCCCATTAATGCCATTTTTTAATCAATTTATGCCATGAAAACGTATTTTTCATATAAAAAAGGAATATTGTGAAGTAAAAATTGAGCGAGTATTCTCACTTAAATTCGTCACTCCTGTAACTCCTAATATAGATGCTACATCAAAATTGAATTTTAAAATTACCTGAGCTTAATCAAAATACAGTGAAATATGTATCTCCTTTACCTTTATAAAATGATAGACCATGTTTATAAACTTCACGCAGTGGTAAGCCCCATCTTCTCTCTTCGCTTTCAATAATCCCTTGGTCGATTTCCAAGGATATTTTCTCTGGATTTACTTTCATATTTAATGCTCTATATTATTAAATGAGGTCCTAAACTTATTCACAAATTAGGGAATATAATTTGTCTCAAAATACAGCAAAACATATACGTCAATAAACGTCAATTCTTATTCTTAAATGTCAAATTCACAGTCAATTTCATAAAGGCGTTCGACAATAGACAATCGAGTGCCTATCATTTGAGACAGAGATAATAAATATATTTTTCTTCTGTGGATTTATCTTTTATTATGCTAGGCGTCCACTAGGCGGATCGGGCCGGGCCGCATCGCAACGCAAAAATACGCCGGCCTATGTTTTGTATGAAACATCGTCCATTAGCGACGGATTGGGTCGGGGCGGGCCGCAACGCATTGGCGGATATCGCTTCGCAGGCGGATTTCTGCCGGCGGTGCGCTGCGGCCCGGCCCGCCCCGACCCGTCTAGTGGACGCAGGCAGGCGGATGTGAGCGGCGAGCGTCTGTTAGATAAAATTTGCCTAGGCGGTCCGCCGCACCCCGTACAGGTGGACGCAGGAGCAAACAGCGCGTCCATTAGAGACGGCCCGTTGCGATGCGACCCGCTCCGATCCGTCTCTAATGGACGCCTAGCATTAATTCACATATTATGTCAATTTGTCAAATTGACATATTTCTACTGTCATTAAAATTTTGACACATTACAAAAGCAAAACACTAACCTGCAGCCTAATTACAAAAATATTTTATGTGTGTAACACAATAACACAATAGAACGCAGTAAGAACTCAATTATATATAAATAGTTTCACATCTAGTGCTGTTATTTGTAAAATGTGCAAAGACCTCAAACAATTCAAATCGTTTAATTTTTTATTCGAGTGCCCTTTGCATGAAAGTCTTGCTATCGAGTTATTTAACAAAAGTAGGAAAATATAAATTTTATTCTGTTTACGTATCATATAATTGAATTGAAATGGAAGTTAATCCATTGAATATATTTTTCGTAAAGTCGGATAGCAAAGGAGATAGATTACTATTTCGATATCCATATACAACAGAAAACAAAGATGAAAGTAAACAGAAGAAATGTGGTCGTCACAACCCATACGCTATCAACTCTACCGAAGATTTATTGCAAAATCCCCAATCTCAAACTTCTAATATTTGCAAAGGTAATTTAAAATATTATTTCGTTTTAAAGGATTTGTAAACTTGGTAATATAAATTACGACTTAAGATAATTTATTCATTATTATGTGATTCATTCTTTGCAATTTGTTATTATGTTGAACATACTATCTATGTATCATTAATTTGAATAGTTGAAATTAACATAAAACATAAATATAACATACCCGCAAGATCTCCTTTGCGGAGTTTATAGAAAATTAAAGCTAGTTTTTATTCTATGCTATGCAATATTTGTATCAATGTATTCTTTCTAATTAGTGCGTCATACAAGATATTATATGATATATCAAAATGATTCTAGAATGACTTTACATGTATTTTTCCAGGCCAACTAAGTGGATTTACTGATGAAATGTTATCAACATTATTTGCTGTGAAAGCAGAGCTTTGCAACAGAAAGTTTGAGCTCAAAGTGAATGATGTCAGATTTGTTGGCCATCCAACATTGCTTCATGACACTGCAGCTATGATACTCATTAATATTGTGTTTGCTTTACAAGCGTCGGCTAGCCATTCAATAGGTAAGTAATGTTATTTTCAATTACAATACCTTAAATTAATCCTGGGCCAATAGGCGATGATTCATAAAGCTTAGAAATTTGTGTATTAAGTTTATGTATTTGTAAGTATTGTGTATTCCTTTTTAAAGGATTTGGTTGATATAAATCATTTTGAGACTTATATGTAGATTATATGCACATTATATGACCCTTGCAGAATAATGAAATTAATTCAAGTAGTGCAATACTTGCTTATTTTGTGAGTATATAATGTAATAAGGACAAATATATTTAACCTTTAACACATTAGACTTGCATCATAGGTCATCATAGGTCTGCGGTAGCCGCATCGCAATGCGCATAGAAATGAATATTACGTACATAATTGTGCTTGCGGTCAGCCGGACGGCTACCCGCAATGTGGCTACCCGCATAGTGCGTATACGCTCTAAAATACATAATAGTGTACTACATTAAAATTTAAATATGTAAAATGTATAATAAAAGCAAAAATTATTGTGTAATGTCATTCTAAATTCACTATTTTTTTTCCAAACTGCTTTTTTATATTTTACTGTTGTTGTACAGCTTATTTTATTTTTGTTTTCAGTTAAATGTTACTATGATTTGAGTAAAAGGCTGGGAAAAGCACTAAGGCACGAAGAAAAAAGATGTTCCTATTTGACTGAAGAAATGAAAATCATGGTAGGTACTTATAACACTTGTCTTTTTTTCCATATCTTTATAAGTTAGTCAAACAATTTAATTCTCAATTTCTCACATATCTAAAGAAATAACTGTTGTAAGTTTTATATCATGTCACATGTCAATCACATGCTTTTGTCCAACAGGGAACAACTAACTTAGATAATTTTATCTTATTTTCATAGTGTAACCTTGTTTTTCTAGTTAGCAGCACATGATGAAGTATCAGCACTAGATAGTGAAATAAATGGGGAAAACGATGAATATGAAAGCAATTCGCGACACTCCATCAGTTCGACAACACAAGGCACTGAAAATGGTTCCGAACCAATGCCCAAGAACGCATTTCATTTGATACTACAAAGAAGCTCTCTGGCTAAATCTATGAAGTCTGTGTTTGAAGAATTAAGTAATACAGGTATGGTAGGACGAAATATATGAATTGTTAATTAAAGTAGGTAGTAGTTAATTATATTATTTGATAGGTAGTAGGTACTAAGGATACTTCTTAAAAAAATTATCTATCTTAATCTATTCTTCTGTATGTATCTAACATCTATTCAGATTTATAAGATTAACCAATTTATTGTCTGCAAGCTATATTATTCTATGAGATTACATAGTTCCACACAAGATTTCTTAAGCAATGTCATATTTTAATTTTCAGGTATAGTTCAAGTTAGGATAAATAAATGGGTGCTTCTCTCATTTTGTTTACCGCACAAAGCTCATCAGATTCATAACAGAGGCCTCTCTGTAGAACCAGAAACAATAGACAAATGTGTTCTCAAACTCAGGCCTTACCATGGAATATTGCTTATGGTAAGTGCTTCCTCTTCCTTAGTGAAATGTTCTATTGTAACAAAATTAGTATTCTATTATTTTTTCATAACCAACAACAATCTTTTATTGGAAGAATTTGTAGAATACTTTATAGTATAAATTTCACAATATTTCATGATATTTTTTTATCAATTAGATTACATTTGTAGAAACAATAACACATACTAAACTACTGAACATTCAGTGTCCTAACAAATAATTTATCAAGAAAACAAATATTCCATAAATTTACTATTACTATACTTTAATTCAGGTGAATCCAAATGATTTATTACAATCAATACCTTTAGACGGAAGTCCGGCGCTACTCCGTCTAATAAAATTATACAGCCCATTGAAGAGCTTACAAACATTGGCTATTGAAGCTGACTTAACATTAACACAGGTAAGGAAAAATTGCTATTATAAACATAATAGACATGTATCAAAGTTATAAAAAAATTATTTAAGTGTCTCTTGTTCACTCAAAAATATTAATAATTAAAACTTAAAAAATTACGTATGCCACTCAGAAATAATAATTATCACAGGTTTCATCTGTTGTAAGACTTAAAAATAAAGTAGGAAATAAAAAAAATAATGTTGCTTATTGCAGGCATTTCAGTTAACTGGTCACCTTGTATATTGGGCGAAAGCTACAGTTATATATCCATTATGCGAAGGCAATGTGTATGTTGTATCACCGGCCGCTAATATCCACATACATTCACCACTTGTTGAGGAATTTGCAAAGGAATTCCCTGGATTATGTTTATTACAGGTAACACCAATATTTTGAATTATAAATGAAAATTAATTAAAATAACAAAATCTGAAAAAAGAGTGATGTTATTAAAATTGTCATATTGAATATTGGTAAAATTGTCCAAAATTTAAATGACAATAAAATGCGAAACTCCCCATTCTGGTACTTTAAAAAAAGTTTCTCAAGGTTAAGGGATAAAAAAGTGTTTTTGCGATGTTCAAAGAAAAAAAAAGTTTATTTGGACCATCAAAATTATATAAAATACGAAATATTATAAAATACAATAAAAATGGTACTTATGTCTAATCAGCTTGGTGGCAAAAATGGTTTCATCATGTGCTACACTTGTGAAGCGCTGTTTTTCAGTAGCCCCTTCATTCACTGAAAATAAATTTAAGTCACTTCAGAACAAAATTGCAGATTTTAAAATTACTAGCTTTCACGCTTCAAAATTTGAAAAGCACACTTTTCCGTCGAGCTGCTTTAATGAACCCAGTTACAGCTGCACCTAATACTAGCGTTTTTAATTGATACAGATGCTGAGCGAGTTCTCGCTCCCCGCGCCGCTGTGGTACGTGTCGCGCAGCGGGGCGTGGGGCGCGCGGGGCGGGGGGCGGCTCGCGCGCCTCGTGGCGTGGCTGCTGCAGCGCCGCCTGCTGCTGCAGCTGCACACCTACGTGCAGTTCAACTCGCCGCACTGGCCGCGCCACCACCACCAGAACAACTCGCAGGCGCTAGGTTTCAACTTTTTAACTGTTTCAAAATATCTAATCTAATCCAGAATATTTTAAATGATACAAAGTAACTTATTAAATGTGTATAAAAATTCGTAATAAAACTATTAAAAATTTAATATTTTAATAATATTTTTTTTTATGATATTTCAGATGGAAAAGAATATTATTGTGAAAAACATGACACATATTATCAATCAAACAGCATATCGTTTTCATCATTGAACCAACTGCAATTGAATGTCCCTGAGCCGGTTGAAACTCGGGAAACTATCAAGTCATTCCCTGACTCTAATAATGACTATCCCACACAAAACAACCTGAACCAAACTGATTTCTCGCACACAAAGCCCATTGTCATAGAATCTGACCACACAAAATACGATAAATTCAATGAAATCGATTCCGCCAATCATTCATTCGACGATGGAGTTGATGTAGTAGATGGCATTATTAAAACCGATATGAATGGTGATTGTGATAAGGAAAAACCACAAAAGAAGCAAGCGAATTCAGTTGACAGTGGAATTTCAAATAATATAAATGGCAATGGCATGAATGGTGATCACGTAAATGAACACACAGATATCAACGGTCACAATGATCATAGTAAAGAGGAAAAATCACTGACTTCAAGATTGTCGGATTTATCCCTAAAGGATGGTCTAAGGGACGCGAGTAGTGATGAAGATAGGTTCGAAAGTGATGCTGATGTGTCGCCGAGACAAAAATATCACGGCATAAGTAATGGTGTGGACAAGAAGAATGGTGTGTCGCTGAATTTGAAGTTACAAAGTGAAATGAGGTAGGTAAAGCTAAAATATCCACATATCAGTTTAACTAGACAGTAATTTTCATCATTAAATTTTTGTGTCTATTCTGATGGTACACAGTTTTCAATTAAAAATTTTCTTTTATTTAATGATTTTCAATTATTCTAATAAAATTTCTTTTTAGACTCTAGAGTAATATTGGTCCATGCCCTACATTCAATTATGTCGCTTTAAATGCAGTCTGTATTTTTCGCATCTCATAGATCAAAATAACCATCTTTTTGTGTTTTTTTTACAGTTTTCAGTCACCAACAGTATGGACGGCGCCGCTCGGCTGCGACGCAGTGGACGCGTGTCGCTTGCCCAACGATCCGCCGACAACTGAATCTCTTCTCGATACATTCACTGCGGAAGAAAGAGCCGTGCTCGCTAAAATACCCGCAGCTGAAAACCCCGATGATTTATTGTTACTCGCACAATTACATAAAAAAGGTATTCATAAATTCATTATGATTGGTGACGAAAATTAAGAAAAAATGTATTTGTTTCATAATAATATTTTTTTTTATTTCAGGTTACTTTCGTGGTGAACAGCACCTAGAAGAAATAATGTTTATGGAGAATGTCACTCGGTCACAACTAATGCAGCTACTAGACAAATTTAAAGATGTCCTCATAACGTTTGAGACAGAGGACCCCGCTGTTGCCATGTTATATCCGTATTAGTGTAGATTCTTGTTTATTGTTTATAACCAAAGCCTAATTGACAATTACTTTTGATAATTTTTTTTGTGAAAATACATTTGCTTTTGTTTACATAAAACAAAAGCAAATGTATTTTAAAAAAAAAAAGTTTTTGCATAACACTCAAGGATTTATATTCAAAACTAAATCTGCCATAACACCTCATTATTATTCTTTTTAAGCACATACATCGTGAAAATGCAAAATTAGTTTCCTATAAGACGTGTATTTGGTATATAGCTCAATAAATTATTATATTGTACGGTTTTTTTATTCATTTAATATTTTCAACATATATTTGGTGAATAAAGTACAAGTGTCCCAATTAACTGTCCCTAGGTAAAAAAGTAAAGTTGATAACAAATTTTTAATAAAAGTTTATAGAAATTTCCATCCCTTTCCAATTTAGTCAACGAAAAGTAATGATGTCGATTGTAGATGTTCTCCACGAATCGCACAACACCGTGTTTCAGACAAAGCGTTGTATTATCAAGGCATAAATGGTAAAAAAAAAGTAGTTAAGTTTGACCTTGGGCCTCAACTATTTGCATACCAAATTTCGCAATCGAATGCAATAAAAAAAAAAAGATAAAAGATAATTTTTACATTTTAATGATTCGTGAAGTGACAGCCTTATTGAACCTTTGTGTCTGTTTGTGGTGGTTTGTGGTCATTTTTGTAGATATGACATTTGACATAAAGTCAGTGTCAGTGTCAAATAACAAATTTAGAGATGCAAAAATCCCACGGAGTTGTGATTGTGTTTCTGTTTTCGCTTTGTTATTGAAAAAAAAAGTGACTGCTACAGCTTTTCGCAAAATGAAAAACTTTCCAGTGTTTGTATTTCCTGTTTCATTAGAATTTTATTTAAACGCTAGGCATACACACAAGCAACTACTTACTGTGTATAACCCATACGATTTTTCTGTGAATTTCAAAGGTATGATAAGCTAAACTTATACTATGATATAGTCGAGGTGGTTTTTTATTAAATAGATTTATGAATTTTTCCAGTACTATGTACTTCACCAAACAAATTTACTGTTATCGACCCAGAAGGAGTGATTGCTCCTCAAAGTTGTATCGATATAGTTGTGCGATATACGCAGCCTTCAGTGTCGCATTGCAATACAATAGAGAAGTTTAGGATAACAATGTATGACAAAAACACACAACAGGTAACATTGTTATCACCTTTTTAGTGTTATTCATCTGAAATACATGTTTCAATATTGATGTATGTAATGTTTTACAGGCACTGGGTAAACGAGATATTCCTACAAAATTGATAGACGGTGAACCATTAAGTATTAATCAAGAAAGCCTTGGAGACAATTTTCATCCATTAACTACTAGGCCAGCCCCAATTAGGCCATCAGAAGAGCATTCAAAAGGGACATGCAATCATCCATCACATAGGTAAGTACCTACCAATTTAGATCAGTCTAGTTTATTCATATAGAGTTAAACCTGTACACTCAACTTATTAAATATATTATAAATTTTAAATTGCTTATGTATTTTATATGTTAAATAAATAAGTTACATATAATATTTTTGAGTTCAAGGCTCAAGGACAAACCACAATGTTGTAATTTAAAGACCTTGTGTCGTCTCTTATTACAGTGGTGTAACTATTTAACATATTATAATAATTTAATTTCATTATTTCAGAGAACATCAACCAATAAACATAGTAGCGGTTGCAGTTAGTATATGTTGTATAGCAGCTTTGCTTCTGCCCACTCAACCTGAACAAGTAGTAAAATCACAGTGGCCTGAATGGCTTCACATTGGATCAAACCTCAAATTAGTATTCTCCTTTGTACTTGGATTGGTCAGTATGCTGGTCTTACGGCCTTAGGTATTATTCAATTAAGCATTGGTGTATGGGTAGGTGGTTGAAATGACAAAGAAGACTCGGTTTAAAAAATTTATTAACAAGCATACATAACATGTAAATAACTATGCTTATATTATGATGTTTCATAATAAGTAATGTGTAAAAATATTATACATTGATGTTCTTTAGTTTTAACATAATATAGAGGCAACTTAAATTATTTGTTGATGCATTTTTTATATATTTTTTTATTAATGTGTGTTAAATATTAATTTTCCTAATATTGATTTGGTGTGATGGTAATATTTGAATGGTGCTTTGACATTGAATTTCGTGGTGTGATATTTTTTTATAAATTTCTAGTTATAAGTTAAATTTTATGTGCATTGTGTTACTTGTTTAGATTTTGATATTATTGCTGTAATGTGTATGACAATTACATGTGAAAGTTATGTGGATTACACAAAAATAAAGATGTAAACAACATAAAAATAGTATCACAATCCATCTAAATAATTTCTACTTAATAATAAGTAAAATTTTAAGTTATGAAAACATTTCAACATTTTAGTATTTTCCTATGTTCCTTGGGACCATGTTATAAATAAATGAACCAAATATATGATAAACACTACTTCACTAGTTTTATTTTTGAATCTATATATGAGTAATGAAATTAATAACTGATTACAATCTACAAATGCATTCAAATCTTAACCATTAACAACATGATAATTTACCTACATATAATGGGTTTGACGCACTTGGTGCACTTCTCAACTTGTACACCATGCTCAAATGGTGAACTTAGCAACTTGTACACTTCTCAAATGGTACACTTCGCGACTGGTACACGTCTCAAATGGTGCACTTCGCAAATGGTGCACTTTTTAAGATTAGTTGAGATTTGGAAAAATTGTGTAAAAATGAAAGAATTTTTAGTTTTGGATGTTTAATTTTTATAATTATGTCAACACAATAATAATAATTAAACTATACAGAATCACCTTAAACACTATAACATTTTGGGACATTTTTATTTTTTCAAAAATAAAAATGTGACTCGGATATAATAAAAATAATATAATTATGTCAAAAAAAAGTAGATTTACAGTAAAAAAATATCATAATAAAGATATGATATAATATCATATTATATCAATAACCTTTGTAATATTATTATTTAACTTTTAACTATTACTAATTAAATAAAAGCTTTAAATTAAATCATAACCTGTTTCTTAAAAACAAATTAGTAAAAGTAATAATAAGTACTTAATTATTAAATAGTAACAATTACAAAGTTTTACTTATTATTACTTTTACTAATTTGTTTTTAAGAAACAGGTTATGATTTAATTTAAAGCTTTTATTTAATTAGTAATAGCACAGACTAATAATAATATACTACGTATACAACAGACGGTGCACTCCATACAAAAAAAGTTGCACCACAGACTAATAATAATATACTACGTATACAAGTAATAGTTAAAAGTTAAATAATAATATTACAAAGGTTATTGATATAATATGATATTATATCATATCTTTATTATGATATTTTTTTACTGTAAATCTACTTTTTTTTGACATAATTATATTATTTTTATTATATCCGAGTCACATTTTTATTTTTGAAAAAATAAAAATGACCCAAAATGTTATAGTGTTTAAGGTGATTCTGTATAGTTTAATTATTATTATTGTGTTGACATAATTATAAAAATTAAACATCCAAAACTAAAAATTCTTTCATTTTTACACAATTTTTCCAAATCTCAACTAATCTTAAAAAGTGCACCATTTGCGAAGTGCACCATTTGAGACGTGTACCAGTCGCGAAGTGTACCATTTGAGAAGTGTACAAGTTGCTAAGTTCACCATTTGAGCATGGTGTACAAGTTGAGAAGTGCACCAAGTGCGTCAAACCCCATATAATATGTGTTATTGTCAGAAACAATTCTAACTTGTTTGTTTTATAGGACGGCTTGAACTACATGACAATGCATATTATGACAATTTACAATTGAATAGGTACATTCCAACATCTAAGCAAAGGCACATGAAACTTAATCCAGTAATTTGACATACATTATATAATTCTAAAATAATGTTTAACCTGAATTATTGCTTGAAATATATGATGAGCAATGCTACAGTAAAACTCTCAGGAACTTTGAATATTCTAGTGATATGACTAGTGTAACCATAACTTCTAGCAACATGTAGTATGAAGAACTTTTTGATACAGTCATACATAACATTATTGCTTCTGACCATGTTTTGTGTATAAATAAAGACCTGCTCTGATACAATGCAAGGCACTATTTCTATAATCTAAAACATAAAAATAAAGGCTTCCACAAAAGTATTTCATACTTACTCTAATGGCAGGTACATTAATGACTAGAAACCAGGAACTAAGCAACTAACAACTAAACTAAAATCTACAAGTCAACCATGATATGAGTAAATAATGGATGGAGTACTGTCGCCACTTCTGTATACTCAATTGAATTCAATCCATTCTCTAACATACTCTTCTTAGTAAAAGTAAGTTTGCTTTTTTTCTGTTCACTGAAAAGTCATACAAAAAACCATTTTAGCTGCAATAGATGATTGTACTTTCAGTTAAAAATATTGTATTAGTTATACAAACTAGAGAAGTACATTAATTAATACTCACATTTCAAATTCTGAGTTATGTGTTGTCATATAATATTCGCTTGTGGTAGGATCAAACCTACATAACTTTAAATAAGAGGCCTCAATTCTAGAATATAAATCATCATTATCACCACTAGTGGCATAAAAATTGTTATTCATTCCATTTATTTTTTTATATTGTTTTGATAATATGGATATGGCACCACCAAATATATTTAAGTATGGCAGCGCAAATCTGTAACAAAAAATATTTATGTAAAACGAAAATAAAGTAAGTAGTAAATAATATTTGTGAAAACATACATTGAATTTATCTTAGAATTAATATTACACATTATATTGAAATATTTTTGTAGGAGATATTTAATTTAATTTATTGCATTCTATTGTAATTGTATTTTTAAATAAAATTCAAAAGAAAACTTACCTAAAGCTGTTTATATTCGATGACATGTGCCTTGGTGCATTAAGACATGCATAAATATTAGAAATCTTTACAGGCAACAAATCCACATCATGTAATATAAGGCAAGGATATCCCGCCTGCATAGCAGCTAATGCGCCAATATTCAACAATTTTGCTCTGTTAAATGGATGAGTGTCAACTTGCTCTATAACATAGATTCGGTAATGTATATGTTGATGGTGCAGAAATGAGTGCATGTAAACTAAAAACCCTCTTAGTTGTTCAGCTCTATCCCTGTAAGAAAAAGTTGTTTTATTACATAGAAACATATACCTGCCTAAATAACTAAGAATATGATGTAAGTAAACCAAGTACATAATATAAAAAAAAATCAAACGGCAGGCATAAAATGAATATATAATGTATCCTTAGAGAAATGTAATTGGAATAAAAGTAAGAGTCAAATATGTACCTATATGGTACTATAATAGCAGTGCTATATTTTGGTTTACACTCAGATGGAGCATATTCTCCTCCTTCTTTAATTTTGTGAATTTCTTCTAAATCCGCATCAACCAAACTTATAGGTAAGGATGTTTCATCGTAAATAACATCATAATATTCACATTCTACGTATGCTGTGCTTGTATAATTTTCGGAGGTTCCTACATGGAGACTACTTATGATATTTTCCTTCATAATATAATCATATTTTTTCCTTGAAACATTGTTGGAATGAAAGAATAATAATAATAATCCCACTACAGTGCAACAAAACAAAATTTTCTTTTTGTTGAAATGATACATGATAAATCAAATTTTTTACTTCTAAACAGAAGTCATGGTTCCGACATTTTCACGGTTTTCATATTACTATCTTGTCTTTAATAAACTGCAATAATACATTAATTTGATAGGAAAAACAAACATGAAAAATTCAATGTTTTTGAATATTGACTTGACATTTGAATTTTGACAGCTTTAGGCTCTTGCCCATTGGGCAATCCGCAATGTCCTTGCCTGTGGTCCCTGCAGTCTAGACTCTAGACCATAGAGGTAGAAGGTACCAAGTCTAGACAATGAAAATTGCAAACAGTGCCCAGTGGCCGACAGATTGTCGGTCAGAATTGTCACTACGTACAAAAAGTGTTATTTATTTTTTCCCGCTTTTTATTCAGAATTCCGCGTTTCCACCTGCGGCTGCAAGTAGACTTGCAAGCTGCTGTCAGACAGACTGTCGGACATATTTTCTAGCGCAAGTTTTCTTGCAGATGGAAAGGCGGCCTTAGAGAATTTTGATTTGATTCATTATAAAGTGATTATAAACAATGTGCATGAGAAACGTGCATACTTGAAATCATTAATGGGCTTCCTTAATATTAGGACTAAATTAAACATCTTAGCCACCTGTGATGAACACACTACAGCTACGGTACAAACCACAAACGGTTAAAAAAACTATGCCATCAGCAATTGCGTATCGTAGATTTTCCTCTAGTCTTGTTTCGTTACAAGATCGTACGCATATACAGTATTATCTATGATCGTACGTTTAAATCCGCGGTAGAAAATTTATTTTATTGTGTGACGGTAGTTTGAAAAAAAATAAATTAATCGAACCATTTTTAGTGGTTACGATAGTTCGTTATTCAAATAATTATGTGCAAGTTGGTTAGATTATTGCTAGTTAATTCATAGCTTAGTTTCATAGTATAATTTCTACTACAAAGTAAAAACTTTATTAATATTATATTTAATGCTGGCATTTTATATACATCAACATGGCACTTATTGTTGAAAAAGAAAATAACTTCGTCATAGATACTCCGGATAGAGAAGATGATTCCCTATCTAACATTATAGAACCTGTTCGAAGATATAACAGAGAAAGTGGATTAGATACATCTTGGGATCAGAGTATTTACGTTTCATTTCAAGACTCAAAGGATTGTGAAAATAACAAAACACCGCCGTTCGTAACCATAATTATGCCTGACGTAAGTTCTGAAGGAAGCAGGACGAATAGTTCTACACAGACTGAACCAACTGTACAAGATTGTGACATTGTGGATATAAATTTATCTTTTAATAAAGATTATAATGAATACGACCTGGAGGAATCGACGTCCACCGAGAATACAGCTAGGTCTAAGAGATTTAGACAAGAGACTCATGACGAACACAGGAATTTGCGCCCGTGGAAAAAGATTAAATCCATCGAGTCCAATACATCAAGCGCGTCAGATCTTACTGAACCAAAAATACATGGAACATCAAGTTCGTCAAATCGTCTCTGTTCAGAGTCAGAAGCTTCATTTAAATCGGTTAATAGCAATTATTCATTTAAGACGCGAAAAAGACGAAGAAAATCAGATACCAGTTTATTTAAAGATGCGATTTTTCGGTCTCGAAAACATGTTATAAATTATTCTGCCAATAATACCCCAGGTACATACTTTTTATATTTTATTATCTCACACTTTATAAAAAAAAAACAAAATTATCTCTACTCACGCCTAAAACTGCAGGAATTATATATGTATATCCATACCGTTTTGTAATTTCATCCTAGAAAGAGAATAATTAACAATATTCTATGCCTCAACTCGTTAAGTAGGTACTAATAAACAAATGAACATTTTGTCATGGTACCTATTATTATCGAGATATATCCATCTTCATTCGTCTAAAAAAAATTTAAGGTCCATCTCTACAGATTTCACAGAGGAATACTAGTTACCAGAGTAGTTACATGCTTTAAATCATAATAATTAAAAATTAATAATTGGTACCTTTATATTTCTAAGAGATCAAAAGCCAAGATTTGTGGTTAGGATCGATCGATCGATCGATAGGAGGAAAGGCCGATCGATCTTAATCCGAAGTCAGAAACCATTCCAATTAAAACCGTGTAACTAGTTAGATAAATAAAAAATAAATTTATTTATTTTAACTAGTTTGTAACTCGCTAAATATATTTTATTGGAAATAAGTAATACTGTGACGTAATACTCTGTAATTGTTAATTAAAATAGATAGTTAATATAGGTTTCATGATTAGAAAATAAGATGAGATTATTACGTATGTAAACAAGCTGCGAAAATATTCTAAGTATACTTGTATTAGACGTGATATATATATAGAAGAGTGACATCATGCCGCAATACCATTCTCCTTCGAAAAATATGTAACGGTCGAAAACTTGTTAGGACCTTTATTTAATTTTTGTTTGTTGTTCGAACATTTCGCGTATCGAATATCGCTTGTCTGAGTTCATATTACAAAAATATGATGTTATTGATTTGTTATGGGAATTATGGGAACATCTAGTGCAAAGTTTCATGTAGATTATTATTTGTGTATAGCTGGTACTCCTAGGAGAGAGAAGGTTCTACGACGAAGTAACCGTACGCGCGTTTGGCGAATAATGGAATTATGTTCATGGATCGGAAAAAAGGTAACTGTAATATTTTTAATATAGGTTTTTAAATACATATTGTGATTAGCTATGTATTTTAATTTTTTTCGTCGTAATTGTTCACTCCATAAAAAGCACTCCTACTCAACTGATATTTTACGATTCATATAATTAATACTATCATATTTTTTATTTAATTTCTCGGAAAATAGAACAATCTAACGCGAAAGAATGCATTTTTTATCGTGAGCTGTATTTGAACCCGCGACTTTTGTTTTATTTTGTTAGGTATCTTATATAATAATCTATTTGATAGAGTTCACATAAAGTTAACTAAATACATATATGTATATAAAATTTACGAAAAAAAATATTTGTTAAAATATAAATCTATATAATAAAAATTAATCGTCAAATGTAGGTATTGCTAAGCAAAAAACTGAAGAACGGCTGAACCGATTTCGTTAATTCTTTTTTTATAATATTGCTTGAAGTACGAAGTGAAGTGAAGTGAAGATGGTTCTTATGGAAAGAAAACGTAAACATGTACCACGGGCGAAGCCAGGGCGTAATTTCATTATACAAGTTATTCTATTTCACGAAGTCCGTTTGGCTTTGGATGTAGTAGTGACATGTACGGATAAGGGCTGTTGTGTGTGTAAACGTAGGGAGCGTAAGCAAAAAAAATCTTAGGTAATTAAATTTTACCTATTTTAATTTCTGTCAACAGAATTGTTAATGCGGACGAGAGAGACACCTCGCCCCTACTCGAACTTAACTACACTCACCGGCACGGAATCTTGGCCACTTACAAATTTGCCGATAAAAAAAGTTTGAAGTGTTTTTCACGATTTTTTTGTATGCAGATATGTTAACATATTACATATTTGTTAAATTTTATGGTAAGAAATCATTAAGTTTGAGAGTAATCTTTTACCACTTTTTAAGAGTTACTCGAAATTTGTGATTTGTGCGGTTAAGCCGAAGTTACGAATTGTTCGTTTTAAACTTTTTTCGATATCGTTTATGCCGTTATAAGATATTGTTATTGTTGTACTGTAGTCAATGATCATAACAAACAATAAAAAATGCCGTTAACATCTGAACAACCTGCTCAGGCCATCATAATGTTAGACCAATGACTGCCGCAATGTAAAGTACCTAATGTACAGTACGTACCACGTTCAGCGATGCACTATGCATGGAGAAGATACCAGGGGACTGGCAGCTATACGTGCAGACCAGGAAATGAAGGCGTGAGGTGCACATCAGCTCGAGAAGACCCGTTAATTGTTCAAGAGATACTTAGAAATGGCTTTCTGACAGTTTTCGAGATACGCCACCGGCTCTAAAACACCAGGATAATAAATGTGAGTGAGCAATCCGTGAGAAGACTAATGAAGGAACTTAATTTGAAGGTTTGCAGACCAGCACGCCGTCCAGAACTCCTCAGACATCACAGAGAAGCACGTCTTCGTTTTGCACGAGAACATGAAAACTGGACCCACAGCCAGTGCGCTCGTGAGGTGTTCACAGATGACTGCTAAGGCACTTTACGAGCTTCTGATAGCCAAGAGTCAGTATAGAGGAGACGAAAAGAGAGGTTTTCACCCATCACCACACTCAAACTGTGATTTTTCATTTAGAGTCAATAATGGTATGAGGAGGTATAAGTTCCGATGCTCGCACGGAGTTAGTTATCGTAGATAATGGCTTAAATTTGATCAGTTACATCGAGGAAATTCTCCAGAAACATGTTCAGCCCTATTACAGGTTTATCAGTGAAGAAAATTTGCTACTAATACACTATAACGCACGTCCGCGTGACGTACGATGCGTATAAGAGTACCTTCAAGAGGTTATTATTGAAAAATTGGAGTGACCAGCTCGTAGCCCGGATCTTAATCCAATAGAACACATCTGGGACATGCTTAAAAGAAACATAAAGTTCGATTCCAACCCAGCACCAATGTTAGATGAGCTTAGAAATACAGCTGGGGCCGTTTGGTACACTATAGGTCAAGTGGACATCAAAAATGTCTTCTGGAGTATGTCAGACTAGATGCAAACAGTGTTAAAGGCAAGAGAAGGAAACACCCTATATTAAAAGGTTCAATTTATTTTTATGGAAACATTCTTTCTAATTTTTGTGCATTTTTTAAGAAATCATTTAAATTTCACAGGAAAAGCGTAAATTCTTGTTTAATTCATATCTACGCGGTAGTACTTCTTATAAACTTCCAATTATTACTAAAAGTTAGTAAAAACATTAAAGTAACTAGTTTTGATTAAATTTTTATTGAATTTTGTAGTAGGAAAGAAATAGTGTTATTTTACGCAAAAATTTGCAGTGGCCAAGATTCCGTGCCGGTGAGTGTATGTCTATAATCTTAACAACATAATACTTATGCTATTAAATACTAATATTTGTTCCATTTGCTCCTCATAGAGCGTACAGTCTATTACTGGCTTGTACGCGGACATGATAAGGGAACCAATAACTGAAAAGGAGACTAAAGAAAATGCTATCGCTGCAGAAGTTGAGGAATTAAAAAGATATATACAAGAGATGGGTCAGACGCAGGCAACGTTGGCCAAAGAGAACAAGTGTATGCAAGAGCAGATGAAGAGAATGATGGGGAAGATTGAGGAACTCGAGGGTAAGCTCAGGTAAAATTGGTTTATTAGTACATAGCTTATTATGGTTTCTGTTATTTCTGTAAAATTAAAAAAAAATGACAGGTAACTATGTATACTTACCTATATTTCATTTGTTTTAAGTACTACTTAAAATATATACCATCCTCATCATATACCATCCTTTTTTTATTTCAACTGGTACATCGAATTCTTATTTTTTTCCAGTTCTCAAGAGACCCAAACGCAGAAGCCATCCTGTCCCCCAACCCCACCACCTCCTCCACCGCCTCCCCCTCCCCCTCCCCCTCCGCCTCCTCCACCCCCGCAGAACTCTAAACTACCGGTACGGGCGAATACGCTGCCAAGATGCGGGTCCGCCCCATCGCGTATACCGGGCCCAAGGCTCACCATTACACCGGAGGATATTGCAAACGTGAAATTGAGAAAAACAAAGGTATGAAGAATTGCTACTCAAACGTGGTTTGTTTATTCTCTTACTTCCAGTTCTTAATAACTTTTACATAATAGCGTGCATATCCCACATAATGTGAAACAAGCCTAATAATTGTAGCGTCACTAAAAACGCGTTTAATTCTTTTTATAGCCTTCTGAATGATAACAAATATCATTTTTTGAAAATCCAATGTATTTCTAGAATAATCCTGTTCGAGCAAAACCAACACAAAAGGAAACAAAACAACCGTTGGTGACGCAACATTTACTCGAGACGACACGAGCAAGACTCGGTAGAAATAAACCCGTCGCAGCTTCTACTCCAAAGCAGCAGCTTTCGGAATTGGAAAAGTAAGTTCTAATCCTTACTGATATAATAAATGAGAAACTGTGTTTGTTTATTTGTTTTTCTTCATTTTCACGTAGTCAATTGACAGATTGTATGATATGATTTTTCTGTCTGAAGATAGTATGGAGGATAGAGAGTGTCATACTTTTTCCGCTATGAATTTCTCATTCCCATGGATCCATGGTTACTTTATGTGGACGAAGCTGTGAATGAAAAGATGGCTAATACGGCTTATGCCCGAGACTTAAAAATAATTATAAAGTGCTATTCCAATGAGAATTAGGTAAATTCGCATTAAAACACCCATTACCAATTTTCAGGTGCCTCCTACAAGAGACATCAGTCACATCCCTATACCGGCGGCGAGTGACGCGCGGCACGTTCCGCAGCGCGGAGGAGCTGCGCGCGCGGCCCTACCCCGCCGCGCGATGCGGCCGCTCGCCGCGATCCCCACGCACCGCTTCGCTCACGCGCACCGTGCAAATATCGCCGCTCAAGTTTCCCCTGCTGTGCCCTAATAAAGATTAACGTCTTATCACTTTAATTCGTCACAGAAGTGTCGCTCGCTCTGTGCAGACCCGCCGTTTGAATAAACCCTTCGTGGTTACATGAAAAAACGCTATAAATTTGTTAATGTCAAACAACGCTAACGTTTAACACGCTACTTCCCTTTTTAGCGGTGAAATATTTGTTCTCGCTATAATCCACCTGGTTGTGTCCCAATATAAATTAAAAATAGTGCTGTTTTTCACCGCGTATACACGGCCTTCATAAAATATTCGCCTTGGCTTGCATCAAAAACACAGCCCGTATAAAAAACTTTGATAAAACTTTTCACTGCTTAGCTATACATGTTTTATGAAAGGACACCTGGGCTTTTATAAAAAACGCAACCATTCTCAAGAAAAGAAAAAAAATGTTAGTCTTGTAGTTTATACGTCATAAGCGAATTAATTTTACTTAATATGTTCGAATAAATATTAAGATGACGTGACGTGTTAAAATTCTAAATTAAACATTGAAATTACTGTTCCAATTAAGTTTAACAAAAGATAACGTTTATTACCGCTAAATGTAATAGCGGTTTATATGTATTAAAAAACGCTTTGTTTTTTTCAGCGTTAAGTATATTTTACACTAATGTAAAAAAACTAAAAATGTTTACAGACCGAAATTTATGACTTTAATGACATTAATTATTATGATTATTTATTGATATTTTAATTTGAGCTTATTGCTAAAGGGATTTTTTGTTAGAGTAATAATGTTATTTGAAAGTAGTCGCAACTTTATTAAAAAATAAACGATTGATTCATAAAAATATGTCTATTATTTTTTCTTGCTTCATTACCAAGAAAAAAGAACCTTCATTAAAGGTACATAAAGGTAGGTAAACAGTAGTTGAAATTACCTCGTTACGACCATTGAGTTACATGTACTACGTACATTAGAGAGGACATCGCTACTACACTTTTTTTAACACGAGTTAGAGTCAATCGTCTCAAACTCAATTTTTATTTGTTACATTGATTGGTTTTAATTGATAAGTTTATTCATATTTTTTTAATAAGATAAACATTAAAAGCATTAAACAATATGTATTTATTTGTTACATTGATTGGTTTTAATTTATAAGTAATAAGAGGCAGAATATCTACAAAGTGTATGACTCACTAGCCGCCCCGCGCCGCCGCGCTTGTTGCACAGATTTTGTTCGTGGTGCCCTCTCTAGTAATAATACTTCAATGGTTACGACGATAAAATTTTCTTCATGAACGGCTGTTTTCCAATTACAGAGCATAATGCGACTCAGACCTCAGTGGCGCACAATGCCGAATTATGCTGATGCTTAATTGGAACGTGAAACGCACCAGCAGGTTGCGCTAAGTTCAATGTTGAAAAAAATTTCATTAACATTTTTTTCAATGTTTGTACCTTCATCCATACTTATATTTATTTTTTTAACACAATTTGATTTAACTTTGATTATTTCGAAAAAACTACAATGAAACGAAAGCTTTAAAATTTTTTCCAACAATTAATAATTACTAACGATAAATCGATTGTACGCATCAATTCACGCGCATTACTTTTATGAGTGCTCGATTGTGCGAAGCGTTGCTGTAGTTGGAACATTCAACGTTAAGCATTATGCCGCATAATGCGCTCTAGTGCTGTAATTGGAAAACACGGTTTTTGACTTATATCAAAATATCAAATTGAGCAAGTTTAACTGATTTGTCATACGTCAAATTACAAATTTCAAAGTCAAATGTCAATCAACCAAACAATCAACATTTATAAATTCTATTCCTACTAAAAATATAATAATTATAATTAGATGTATGTAGTTATTGATAAAATGAAAATAAAAAGTACTATACTATAATTGTGAAAACAAGATTTTTCAAAATCACGGTATTAGTTAAGTTATAATAATTAAAATATTTCTTAAAAAAATCATGGATTTTAGTTCATGCAATCCCGCATCCACCAATTCATTAAATATCGCTGCTAGAAAGAACGATGTTCAAACTGTAAAACGGTTACTTGGGAAGATTAATCCGAATTGTGTTGATAATAGAGGATGGACTTGTCTTCATGAAGCAGCAGCTAGTGATAGTTACGAAAGTTTAGAGCTAATTTTAAAGCATCCAGATACACGTCCGCTAGCTGAAACACACGAAGGGCACACTGCTCTCTATCTGGCATGTCGTCATCGTAGTTCTATTAAAGTAATCAAAGCTCTGCTTGATCATTTGCCTGACATGGTTAATTATGGTAGTACTGAAAATGTAACGCCTCTTCATATTTGTTGCGCCCAAGGTAGGATCGAAATCGTCCAGCTTCTAATTGAATATAATGCAATGTTAGATGTACAAGATTTTGATGGTGATACTCCACTGCATGATGCCGCTTTAGGCACTGAACATGAAGCTGTTGCAGTATTACTACATGCTGGAGCTGATCCAGAAATCAGAAATGATGCTAATTACACTCCATTTCATCTGGCATGTTATAAGGGCTGTTTCCAAACTATTAAAAATTTATTACCATTTGTAACTGATATAAATCAAATAACAGTTCATGGTGATACTCCTTTGATTTTTGCTACACAAGGATTTAATGATGAAGTAATACCATTTTTATTGGCACAAGGTGCAGATCCTAATATCAAAAATGTGGATGGAGAACTTGCCTTAACTCAAGCTTTAAATTTGGGATACACCAGTATATTCAAGATTTTATTAGAAGTCACTGATATAGATGTTATTGATTATAATATTATATTAAGAGCCTGTAAACCTCATTACTTTAAATTAGAAATATTGGAGAGCCTCCTCAAACACAATAATCTAGGCCCAGAATTCTTTAATATTTCTGACCAGTTTCTTGTGACTTTAGAAAAAATTGGAGATTGGAGACCTACTTATGCTGTAAATGCACCATTGAATTCTTACTTGAATATTTGTGAGTATATTTTTAAGAACTCTCCAGAGAAGTTTGAAGAATTCTTTCATTTATTTTTGAAGAGAGGGCTTTTGGTTGATGCATTCAATATACATGAATGTCCACCCTTGGTATACATACATTATTGCATGCATTCAGCTTGCTTTGAAGATGTAAGTTTACAAATTAAACTAATATTCTCATTAATTTTACTTGAGTGTTTCATTGTAGTTTTATTAGAATTAAAATTTCCTTGAATTTTATTTAATTCACTTTTTTAATTTAGAATAACAATTTAATAAATGTACATAACAATTTTAGGTTTTTAGGCTATTCAGGCAGTATGGTTGTAATGTTGACTATTGCAGTGCTGCAAAGTGTATTGATAAAGAGAAGTGTGTGCCTGATGCATTTATTGCCTCTTTGACATCAGACCCAAATACATTACCAATAATGTTACCACACAGTTTATATTGTGAACCCGCATATTTATTAACATTTGCACATGAAAGTGGTGTTTTAGGGAGAATACCACAAAGTGTAAGTATTTTAGATATGAAGAATATACTTTTATAGGCTGAATTCTCATTCTATATATTGCATGTTTCTTCTTAAAATCTTCTATTACCCAATGTTTCATAGTGCCTTTTTTCTAATATAAACAATACTTCAAATTTTATTTTGATACATGTTATAGTTTTAACTATTAAATGTTTGGTTGTAGGTGCAGAATCATTTACTGGCAATGATTGGTATTTTGAGTGAAGGAGCAACATCAGAAACTTTGCCATTTATTGTTCTACCTTTAAAACATTTATGCAGGGTAAAAATCAGATCATGTATAAGGAAAAGTAATACTGTCTTCACCACAGAAAAGTTCTTTGATGTTTTAAATAAAATTGAATTACCTCAATTAATAAAGAACTATTTGCATTATGCTTGAATGTATATTATTTCAAAGAAAATTAAGTGTGAACACTTAATTTAACTCATAGTATGTGATTTATTATATAGCTTGTTATAAAATTCGTTAGTTTTATTTAAGTCAATTGTTTTGGCATGTGATCTATTTAAGTAATATATATTTATATAAAATGCTACATAAAATGAGAAATAAAACAATAATAAACAAAAATAGACATTTTATTTTAAACCCTTACATCATACAAGGAAAACATTATGGGAATATATTGTATCACATAATATACATAGTCGGTTAAATATTTTACTTAAATCTGTTTAAAATTAGCTCCATTCGCCATGTGCTCTTCAATTTCCGCAACACTGTAAACACAAAACAGTATAATTAGAATTGACAATAACAAAATAATTGATGATATGTTTAAAACCTTGGCCTAAATTTGAATTTTGCAATAACAATTATTTTCTAGTAGTTAGATAACACCTTATTTAGACATTGTTTTTGACTTTTGTTGTTTTATTAATTTACTACTTATATGTCTTTCGGTGGTTATTGAGTGACTGTTTATAATTTTCAGTTACTATAGTAGAGCCATTTTAATAGGCAACATTTGACAGTTCAACAAAATTCAACAACGTAACCTAGTAACGATGACATAGAATAACATGATATTTCGTTTTGTTAGAACTGCACATTTGCTTAACTTTTTTCAATTACGATTACATATTTATAATAATAATGACCGATGCAACTAATTTTAGGATTTGATTTTACTGATAAACCATTCTAAACATAATAAACATTTTCTTATTTAAAGAACTGACGTCGCTACAATTTTGTGTCAATAAACCTTTTTTTCTTTTTAAATACCAGAGACGTTACTCTAAAAATCGAAATCTGACATCTAGAATCGAATGCATTGATTACTTGGGAATAAAAATCATCATAAATTATTGACATGTGTTTCAAGTTCGATTGACAAATGTTTAAAGTCCGTATCGATTAATTCGCTATAATCGATGTTTTTAAGCAGGTTACCACCCTATTAAGATAAAATTGATAGACGTCAAATGTTGCCTATTAAATTGGCTCAACTATAGTATACTGTCATTTAGGTAAATTGAATTAGTTATATAGAAAATAATTTCATAATTAGTATGGTTAAAGTTTTTGAAATCAATTTGTTATAGTAGACATTTTATACTTGATCATCCATTCCATAAATTGTCTATGGATTTCAAGAACTGTCAATTTCCAAAAAAATAAGACGGGTTGCACTCCGGGAGTGCCGGCAGAAGTGAAAACTTGATTATTAACGTTCAGCATGTTTGATATTTTGGAATGGTATCCGTCTTACGCATGGAATATAAGGGCTAAAAAAAAAAAAAAGAATCGGTCTTACGCTTTTTCGATCAGGCCACGTGTCCTGACGCGAGTTTAAGATTTTATACCCAACGCCGCTTAAGAAGTTTTCACTTCAATATATTAAATCGTAGCTTACGTTCGCGGCACAAAAGTGAGATTTTCCACTCCATCCTCAGTGATGAGCACGTCGTCTTCGATACGCACGCCGCCCGTGCCGCGGTACTTGTTCACTTTGTCCCAGTTGAAGAATCTCGCTTGCTCGGGGTTGGACTGCGCTCTATCTAAGAGCTGCAACATCAAATTGTCTATGGTTATGTTTCATTTTTTTATGATATTATATAATATATCTATTACTACGTTTGCACACTGTGCGGATAGTACAAAAAATTGAGTTTATTTATAAACAAATACATAAAAAGAAATTACATATTACAACATATTTTAAGAAAAAAATAATATATTCAACCCTTTAGAATTTCATAGAAGCGATATTCTGAGCTATAATATTTTTTAATCTTTAATATTAAGTTTTGAGTTTAAACACCACACATACCATTCTACCAATATTTATGACCGGGTTGAAGTTAGCAGCGCATCGTTGCATACATACGAAGTGACAATTTCAGCCTGCCACTAAATTTGGGTATTACTATACCTTATCGATGAAGTAGCATCCCGGCTCGATAGTGAGCAGCATGCCCGCCCGCAGCACCCTGGCAGTCCGCAAGCGCGCGAGCGGGCCGGCGGGCCGCGGCGGGCAGTGCGGTAAGTACCCGCCCACGTCGTGCACGTCTAAACCAATCAGGTGACCGAGCCCGTGGGGCTGCAGGATCGCGTTCACACCGTGCTGGTGGGATTTTGTTCGAATTAATTCGTAATTCAGTCATTTGGTTGAAAAAAAATTCAAAGCTTAAAAAAATAGGAAATGAATGGATTTTGCTTCTTTTTTAATCTCTTCTTTGTATCATGTATTAGTAAGATGGTGTCCTCAAGTAGGTTTTTGGCAAAAAACAAAATAAAAAAAGCACTTGCACTCCGAGAGTGCCGGCAGAAGTGAAAACTTGATTATTAACGTTGAGCATGTTTGATATTTTGGAATGGTATCCGTCTTACGCTTTTTCGATCAGGTCACGTGTCCTGACGCGAGTTTAAGATTTTATACCCATTACAGAAAAAGTGCTCAACGCCGCTAAAGAAGTTTTCACTTCAACATTCTCACCCGGGCGACACGATACACGGACGGCACAATTAACGGGAATAATAATAATACTTATTTTACCTTAATCATATCCTCAACGTCGCCAACCAGCAAGCCACCGTCTCTCAAATGTTGTAGCATACTCCGGTTAGCCGTCAAATGCATATCGGTCCATAGCACACCAGGTTTGGCTTCTCTACAAAGTGTATTGATAAAATTTTTTTATTAGAATTAACATTTAATTTTGGTGAATAATAATTTTAGTAAAAATAAGTCTTGAAGTTGGACATAAACATTTTTTGCAAAGATATAATAGTTAATTAAGTGTTTAGATTTTGTATGGATAATAATTAATACTCGTAAGAAGCTACTATCTCGCAATAAGAAGTTTAATTTAATAAAATAATTAATCATAATATGCTAATAACATAGTATTCTAACCTTACAACGGCGTCACGAGCTTCAAGCACTGCTTCATAGACGAGTTTTTGTTCTTCTGTAAACTTGCCATTAGCTGGGAAGGTACAAGTAATATCTGCGGCGTAGCCCGCATAGTTACCACCCATATCGAATAAACTTAAAAAAAAAATAAGTTAATGTTTTGGTATTCTATTTGCATCACAATGCTATATTTGTCCACACTCTGGAGCTACATACAATTCACAGTTGTGAACAAGATTTACTGCAAATTCTATCAAAATGTTATATGAAACATGACTAGCGGGTAGACAGAGGTCACAAGCCACGTGACTTTTAGAATTTTGTGTCATGCGAAAATATTGATAATTTCCTCTTCATCAAGTTCATCGATACGAGTCAAGTGATCAGTTTAATCTTATGCATATAAACTATTTTACCCTTTCCCTCCATGCTAGTTAAATAACACATTCAGCATATTTCTATGGTAAAACAATGATAGAACCGCATACCATAGATCGCCGTCCTCTATAATCTTGCTGTTGGGCGCAGCGGCATGACCATAGTGCAGAGTTGCCGCGTTAACTCCCGAACCACAGATACAAGTATACGAAACATGACGACACCCGCCAATACGGTAACAATGGTCTAGGAACACTGACTCGCATTGGTACTCCTTTAGACCTGGTTTGGCGTAGAGCATCACCTGCCAATTGTACAAAATATATTGTAGATGTTAAGTAATATTATAAAGTGAAATGATTTACTTTTTTTGTTAGTTTGTTGTGAAAACAGGCACCTAAACTGTATTTTTCTAAGTTTAGAACACAGTTCAACACTGTTTTGGTAAAATGTCTTTGTAAACAATTTCAATAATTTAAACATTGATATAATAGATAACAAGATATTTGTATTATTATTTATTAATTATTATTATTTGAGAAATGTTGAAATAATAATATTTAGGTAATTATCATTACAGATAGTTAAGCAAGCATAATCAGCTAATCTCTTATCTATTACATATATATAGCAATATTGTAAACACTTTATTTGATATATCCATTTATCGAATTTTATAACCCTTTAGAATTTAGATAATTAATTCGAAAGTGAAAAACAATAAACAAATTAAGGGACAAAAGAAAGTCGCCGTATTTTATAATAACCAAATCCATTTCGTTAATCATGTATTAGGAAATTTTGTTTTTAATTTATTACAGAACAAAAGCCGTATGTAATGAGAAGATTTTTATAATATTGTTACATACCTGTTTGTGAGCATCAGAAGACACTTTGCACACATAACGCATCACTTCAATTTCTTCTGGTGTTTTGATCACTCTCCTAAAAAATTTAAAATAGATATTGTGAAAAAAGTGTGTAGAATATACAATATACATATATTATTTAAACATAATTGAAATAAAGGATATGAAGAATAAAGGATTGAAAGAAAAATATAATTCTTAGACAAAAAAATAATTACTTACAATTCAGCAATTATAGGGAAGAGAGTTTCATTATCAACTGTAAACCTGAAAATGTACATAAAATATGAAATTAATAATTTTTTTATAAAAAGAGACCCATATTGGTCTTGTTCTATTGGTATTGGTAAAAATAGGTATAAAACTTACTCATCAATGCCTTCGAAAACTGCCTCACTTGCTGTCAAACCACTATCTGTATTTGGACCACTCTGAAATTTTATAATAATCAAATCGGAATAAATAAATATACTACATATATAATATTCATGATATCTTTGCTATATTTATGTTGAACAATTTATTAAAAAAATATATATTTGCAACATTCCTATGAGTTTTACATAGCAATGAAAATTATTCTACAAATAAAATACTTACAAGAGTGAGTAATTTATCAGGGTTCATAGATTTGAGTATATCCCTCAGCTGAAAATATAAAACCATAATATAAAAAATGAAATAGATACTTACAGGATTTTTGTTACAAATTAAAATAATCAAATATTTTTCTTTAATTTTATCTACTTGCTAGTAGAATGAAAACAATATGATGTTATTAATTAAAATTACTGCAATATTTAATTAACCATAACTATTTTGTAACTATTTTAATGTGAGATTGTTTTAAATTTCATAAGTGATCAAAGTATGCATATTTTCTTGTTTGTTATTAGGAGTATAAGAGCAAGAATTCTACAAATATTGATACAAAAGGCACAGTAATTAAAACAAAAAAATAGTTTTCATTAATTATTACAGTAATTAATAAAAATATTTTAGTATGCATTAGCAAATTAGCTACCTGATAATTACCTCATCAACATAATGAACTTCATCGATGGCATAAATTTTTCTGATTTGTTCACAAGTTAACAATTTGCCCATCCACACTTCATATTCATCTGGCAAGCGAGGAACGAAAAGATGGGCCTTTTTAGTTTTCACATCTAGAGCAAAATAGCAACCAGGCTCTTTGACTCCACATACCCAGGTGAAATAGGCTTCCTATAATTTTTTTTAAATAAAATAGCTTTTACATTTATAGATTTTCTTTAAAGTAACTATAAAAATATATAAAGTACCTATAATAAATTTCATTGGTATTAAATATCTTTAAGAATTATACAACAAATTGATGTAGCGATTTGGCTGCTGAGGATAGATTATTGTAGCTTGATTTCATATTACATGTAATGATGTAGTATCACTACATAGTATAAAACAAAGTCGCTTTCTCTGTCCCTATGTATGCTTAAATCTTTAAAACTATGCAATGGATTTTGATGGGGTTTAATTTAATAGATAGAGTGATTCAAGAGGAAGGTTTTAGTATATAATTTATTATGTTTTAGACAAAGCGGGCGAAGCCGCGGGCGGAAAGCTTGTAAAGTATAAAGTTACACCTGAACTTGATTAGATGTTTTGTTTGTTTACTGGATAGCTACAATAAAAATTAACTTACCTGCCTAAATACATATTGGATATCCGTATCATAATGACTAATGTCATCTCCACCTTGCAACACAACCACTTGTCCATCTTCTAATTTCTCTGCCAGTCTTTGTCTGTTTTTAGCAAACAATGACATAGGCACTTCTAAGGTGCCTGGACCCATGGACCAATACGCCTCCATATTTCTATGCAGTTAATATCGAAAGAGATGTAATTATTATCTGTATAAGCATTTATAATATGATGATAATGTTATCAGTATATTTTATCATTAATCGTTTAGATATGAATACCTATGTATTCACAATTAGTGACTTGTCCTCGGTCCACGCCATTGACATAAAAAGGGCGTTTTATCAATAGAAATAAAGTATAAGTAGCAAGCCAATGCAAAAACAACAAATATTTCTAAATGAAAGTTGAAAAGCTTTGTTCCTATATTCTGTACCTGTTTATGTATATAAAAGTTTATTCTTGCACTATGAACTGCAATGTCTAAACCACCCTATATAAAATATAATTATGTTGAGACAATACAATACGTTTGCTTGGAAATTAGAATGATAATAAATATTTGTTTTAATGTTTTTATTTTTAAACATCGAAACTTGACAATACATTTGACGTAGGTAATGACGTTAAATATTTCTGGGACTGTCAGTGTCAATTATGAAGTTTTGTCAAACGTTCAAAAAGAACCGTAAATTTAGAGTTAATTTTTTAATTAACTTTAAACAGAAGCTTTTATCACAGTCACCACAGTATAACAATATCTATATAATATTGTAATACATACTTTGGTTTTATGTTTTTAGGACTCTGATTAATTAAATAACAGAATGATACATGTATAACATGTGTATTGTATATAACGTTGTAATGAAAAAAACGGCATTAATATGGAAATATTTAAATTATAAAAAGACAAAGGTATTCTCAGCGTTGCAGTTGGCATGTTTTTTAAAGTTATTTAATACTAGCTTTCCACCCGCGGCATCGCCCGCGCAGTCAAAGAAAAACTCGCATAGTTCCCGTTCCCGTGGGATTTCCGGGATAAAACCTATCCTATGTCCTCTCTCGGTTATCAAAATATCTCTATACCAAATTTCATGCAAATTGGTTCAGTAGTTAAGGCGTGATTGAGTAACAGACAGACAGACAGAGTTACTTTCGCATTTATAATTTTAGTATGGATTAGCTGTGCCCAAGAAGCTTATATCTAATACACTGGAGATTTCAGTATGAACATTAACTTGTAACAAGAAAATATGACCTTGAATGACGCTTGTATGTTTTTTTATCCCTTTCACACCTAACTTGGCAAGTGGGTGTGAAAGGGATAAAAAACATACAGGCGTCATTCAAGGCCATATTTTCTTGATACAAGTTAATGTTCATACTGAAATCTCCAGTGTATTGATATAAGCTTCTTGGCTGTGCCCCACGGTTTTACGTGCAGTGCTCCGCTCCTGTTGGTCTTAGCGTGATGATATAATATAGCCTATAGCCTTCCTCGATAAATAGGCAATCTAATACCGAAATAAATATTCAAATCGGACCAGTAGTTCCTGAGATTAGCGCGTTCAAACAAACAAACTCTTCGGCTTTTTATTTTTTAATATTAGTTTAATCTATACAGCTGAGTATTGCATGAAGAGAGGTTAGATTTGATTTTTATTTTGTTTGTTTGTACAGGCTATGAAATTATTGAACTATTGAATAATTCTTCACCAGTTGCTGCTCAGGGATATGATCATATGATGAATAAATATAATTATATCTAAGAATTATATGTACATATTATATAAAAAGTGAATCTGACGACGTAATTAACGAAAATGACATTTAAAACATGTTTAAAGTTAAAACATATTTTAAATAATATATTAATTTTCATAAAATGTTTGATTCAAGTAAACAAACCACTTTAGTAATAATTATTATTGTTATGTACGTATCTAAATTTTTGGATAAAAAAAGTACAAAAAAGGAGTTGCACTTACTAATTAAAAAGGTAATTTAGTGAAGATTTCCTGAAAAAATATTTGCTTTTACTCGTGGGTGTAATCGCACGGTATAATAAACTGGTAACTTGTATTGGAATATTGATAAACTTTTTCTATTAGATACAAGAGGGCGCCACTAGTCTAATATTATGTGTTAAATGGTTAAGGCAAGGTTTCTTAACTTACCTGTCATAGTCATCCATAGAAAAGCTATAAATGTGTATGTAAATAAACATAACACTTTATATGTTTTCGAAATTCATTCCATTTATTAGGTTATAACTTCTTTACTTATCTAAATCACAAGATCGACGATAAATTAAACTATCTAAAATCACAAAATGCACTAAAACATGCACACATGTAATATTACATCATTTTTATACCAGGTTTGGTACGATTGTACATTATAATAAAGACTGTTGACATTAAAAAGAATTACATTTATAATAATAAAAATATTGCCTAGAATTTTCCTAATTATAAGCAGTTATGAAAGCGGTTTACTGGTCCAGAATCTATTTAATCTGAACGGGTAAATACTTCATCATATCTGCTTTAAATCGCTCTTGTGCGATACCAACTTACAATAGCATGCGAGGAAATAACTGTACTTATTACATTGGTGTACTGTTATGTTCATAGTGTAATAATATTGTGAAAGTATAACGGACTAAGATTAGTATGGATAGTTTTTACTTGATTATTATGAACTAGTTTTAGGTATGAAGTTGGTAATTTATATAGATAGGTACATAATTATTAAAATGATTGAATCATAATATTTGATATGATTAAACTATTAAGAAAGAACTCTAAATATTAGTTACACATCTATAGGAAAACAATATTTAAAGCTCGTAAATACTTTACATTTATAAATGAACGATTTAATTTACATAATATTAATTAACATAGCTTGGAAATGCTTTACATTAACGGCTTTGTCATATAAATGAGAAATTAATTTGTTTAAATACATAATTAAACTTAATACACAATACTAAACGTTGGTTACGTCATTCAGTACTTTGATCAGTTAAGGTCACTATTTAACGAAGAATAAATATTATGATTGTAGAATACCAGCGGCCATTTTGGTTCATTCTCGTGATTTGTGTCGTGCGTGACACGTCACAACCGGCCATCTCGCTCTCGCATGCTCTCCGCATATAGCACCATTGTAACCCGACACGTTTCTCGCACACAAACGATTTCACAACACGTTCCACACTTTCACAACTAAAATGTTTTGTTTTATTAAAATAAATAAATTAGGAATCGACTGATATTTCATGACACGGTTGTTTCTTTTCCTGTAATCTACGAACAGCCTCGGCGACAAGGGCACGTTGTTCCAGTAACCTTTCTACGAGATCAACTGGTTCTTGCTTTCTAATGTAATAAGGCGCTGCTCTTGCTCGAGCTTGCAGATGAAGCTTTTGCTTTAAGCCAAGAGTAAGCTCTTCAATAGCTGGCAATCGGCTTGATGTTAATGGACGCCTCTCCTCTTGACTTGTATTTCGACTGTCATAGCGGGAGGTCTCTTTCAACATAGCGTTGAAGGGTAATAAGGTAGTAATAAACGAGTAATTACAATTTCACTGGCTGCGTGTAACAACGTTTGCGAATGTCGAATGAATGAGCGAGTGAGTCGGCTCGACCCCGGTGTAGGAATTGCAGGTCTCCGCGGGGGTATGCGGGAGGGGTATGACGTAGACAGATGCGCAGTCGTGCCGGGCTGTATACAAACAATACGATGGACGTAAATAAACACAAGAGCAAGTGAGCAACTCAACATGTCTGTAATATGAACGGTGTTATCTATGTGGTAGTTAGACTTGCCGCTCCACTTAATCGACGCGCATGGTAGATGGAAGGATTTTAAAGCACAGTTAACGAACAGGTGAAATGTTTACAGTACGCCTTATAAAATTAAATATGCTTATCGTTATATTACAATAATATTGCAATGAACTAAAATTCTAGATACTCGGCATTTTAACAAGGCAATTGGGTCAGACCAGAGTTAAATAAACTGTACGTAGAATATTTCTATTTGTTTACAAGTAGGTAGGGGGTACCTACACTAAAAGATTGGAGCAATTCTAAGGAAAATCACTGCTACCTCATTATTTTTAGAACTGCCAATTTGACAATAGTACCCTTAGTACCAAGCCACCAAGCTTAGTACCTATCAAGATTTATCATGTATGCAGGTTATGTTATATTAAACAATTTATTCAATGTTAAAATGTGTTGATTGATTCGAGTCCAACTCTACTGTAAACATAGAGCTGGTTTTCTAAGGACTACATTTTAGATTCTTTAGAATATTAACAATATAATATACCTATTATTTATATGAATAATAAAATAATTATGTTATGCGCTTATCAACCAGTTTGTAACCGTAATACCATATTATACTATGAGGTACCTGCTTCCACAATCCACTGTGACACGTGGTGATACCATGGTGGTACGCACACGTGTTGATTTGTTTTGTCGCAATGAAAGGCGTGTATCGAACGTCCCTATATTTAAATCTGGTGTCACAATGTTTGTCCTCAATGGACTCCTAAACCACTTAACCGATTATAATAAAATTCGCACACCATGTGCACTTCGATCCAACTTGAGAGATAGGATAGTTTAAACATGTAGGTACCACGGGTGAAGCCGGGGTGGACCGCTAGTTATATATTAATTATTAGGTACACAGGTAATATTAAATATTTTCATATAAACACAAATACTTACGTTGCACAATTTATCCGATAAATGCCGTGAACTCATTTCAAGTAGGTATAGGTATTAAAAGAGTAATATTATGTTGTTTATTTTGATTTAATTTTGTCAAATGCAACGCATTTCATCGATATTATTTGTAGCAAAGTTAAGAGAATTTTAGACGATAAGAATGAATAATAAACAATTTCATAAACCTTGTTTTCATTATCTTCAGCAATTCTTATGCAGTAATCATTGAAAAATACACTGTAACGCTTTTAAATAAAGTCTATATTTGTATTGTATTTGATATAAGTGAGTCAGAACTGTGAATTTGCGACTATATTATTATTTATATGTATTTGTAAGTCGACTGCTTCGGTGAACCAAAACTCAAAACGGCCGTTGCCCTCGGTTTTGCGCAGTTTTTTCTGGTGTTGTTATTGAGTTCGTTAAAACGTTTTTTATTTTCCATTTTATGTCTTAAGGGCTTGGTCTAGTAGTGCAAACAAATGCATCCTGTCATCCTATATGTAAATAATACAAATGTACTAAGGGAAAGTTGCTCCACTTAATTTTTAAAAATTAAATCATTCGTATGCATAATTTAATATTCGTAATAAGTACCAAAAATGACAATTTGAAACAATTTTCGTGAAAATTACACCGGGTGATTTTTTTTTATCAGTACACAAAATTTGCGAATACTTTCTATTGATATCTTCAACTTCATGTTTATATAACTGATCAACTTTTACAAAGAAATTTGGACGAAATATAAAAAAAATAAGCTTTCCATACAAAATGCATAACTCTATACATTTTTTTCGACCTAAGTTTCTTAGTGAAAGTTGTTCAGTTTAACTAATAAAACGGATAAACAAATTTTGTATATAATAAAAAAATGTAATGTTTGTGTTAAAAAATTATAAAATAGAAAAATACGCAAATGAAAACAAAAGATATTTATTTCTGACTAGCTTCCGCCCGCGACTCCGTCCGCGCGGATGTCGGTCTTCGCGTCTTCTACAGATTTATTATATTATGTATAATATATAGATTTATATTGATAAACCTAATAAATCTTTTGCTAGCATTCTGATGCTTTATCGGTTGCACTGGATTTATCTCTTTTTTTTTCAATCGCTTGAATGATATAGGATGGGTCCTTGATGGGCATCGAATGCTGAAGTCTCGAATCAATCAATTCTGACAGTAGGCAATTTATGTAAAATCTTGATAATGGTCCATCATTTTATTTTGCCTAAACGTTACATAATTTTTTATATATTCTATTTTTAACGAATGATTCACTCCAGTCCAAACAGCAAATAAGCAGACTTCTGCTTATTTGTATTTCAAAACTGTTATTTTTTGCACTGTATTTCAAATATTATTTTTTTTATTTTTAACCGCATCTTCCGCATTCATGTCTTTTGCCGGAATTAGACA